>NW_021634322.1:0-46791 GCF_004799145.2 Neltuma alba | reverse complement strand
TAATCCGCTAGTGCAAGTTATCTAAAATGTGAATTGAAGTTGCATAATATTGACATATCATATGATGTTTTCAATTATTTGACATATTACATTTTGGTTATAATATCGTATATAATCATTATTAAACATATATTATTACTTATATAAATTATAAATTGAATTATCAAAAACTACACCATCACTTGTAATGGTGATACTATCATTGGCTACACTATCACTTGTCAATATAAACCGTAGATATAATTATCTAACATATGATTTCAAGTTATATAGGGTCATTTAATGTTGATATATCCTCTAGACTAATGTGACATTTGTTAACTTAAAAAAATCCATAAATCACAAATACCATTTGGCTTGTCAACGGTGACACTCTAACTTATCGATGATTGTATTGTGACTTGTCGATGGTGGCACTGTGACTTGTCAACCATGGAATCAAGGGCATAGAATTTCATTTAGACGCCATGGTGCCTATTACAGAATGCATCTCCATCCTTTTTTGCTTTAGAGGCCGTGGCAGATTGCTCTAGACACTGCAACAGATTGAGCATTATCAGACCTGTCAACAAATGAACCGTGACTTGTCAACGGTGGCACTGTGACTTGTTAAGTTTTAAAAAAATTGTCATCTAATTAACATATCTTTTGGTGAATATTATATTTTAAGTTATAATAACTTAATTGGACATTTAAATAAATGACACCTTCAATTCTGAAAATTTTCAATATCAAATGTTAATATCCACACATTGACTTAATAATAAGGCCACTATAACTTGTTAAATTTCTACTGTTTAATGTCATTTTTAGAATTACTTTGTTAAACATAACTTAATTGGAAATTTCAAATAAATAACACTTTCACATAAAGTAATAGGCTGCATGGAATTAGATTATCCATGAATTTAATACAAAGCAATAATACTACTTGTGCACTAGTCCATGGATATTAACTACATAATTTACTTGTCAATGCAACCACATAAAATTGTCAAAAGTGGCACCATAAATTGTAAGCACAGTCTGATCAACTATTTTTCATCACAGCATTTAATGACTTCAATACAACTGCCATTTTACAAGCACAACCGATATGAACAATAAAGATCTCTATTTCTTTTTCTAATGTGACTTTTTTCCAAAAGCATAGACAAGACTTTTTCCATATGCAAGTTGTTTCAGTGACTAACAAACCACCACAAGCAACCAACTTTCAAATCACAGAGGTCTTCATGGGAGTACTTCAGCATTGTGTACCCATAATCATCATAAACTGTCCCATCCCACATTTGTAACCATGTGAGTACATCCACACTTCATGAATCCTTGTAGGCAACATTCATACTTTTGAATCTTTGACCATAATTGAAAAGAAATAAATAAAAAAGTCAACCAATCCAACTCACGTATCAATTTGCATATGGACTTTGGCCTAGTTAACTTGATTATCTATTTGCTCCTCATACTCAAATAGTTGTGGCTTCACCCTAAAAGGTATTTGATAGAAGCAATTTCTCTGCATAAAAAAAAAGAATTTAATGCAATTACAACTTTGTAACACATAATGACAAGTGATAATACAATGAATGACAACTATTAATGTCGTGAATGATAACGACCATTAACAACTAATTCATATGCATCCTGTTGCAAGTTTTTCTTTTGCATCTATTTCTCTGTGTTTTTTCCTCCTCTTTTTCACTTCAATCAGTTACTTCCCATCTTTTGCCTCTTCTTTCTGCTGCTGTAACCTCATAAATGTGAGAGTGTCAACCATGGAATTAAGGGCATAGAATCTTATGCTTCTTATGTCTATAACATAACAAAACCAGTGACCAATAAACCCGGTAGGCCCGAACATGAAGTTATACTCAATATTATATCCTAAATGTTGGCAATACTTCTCTTTCATGGTCTTCCAAATTCCATTTCCATGGATTTTCCACCATTTTTTGCATGAATTCTGATGAAAATAAATGCCTGATCACTCTATCATTATTTTCTTTCTAAACACCCACCAAAGTATGAGCCACTATAGACATTAACTGCATATGGAACACAACCAATTAGTCAACATGATTATTACATAATTGTAAAAACGCCCTCTCTAATACATTATAAAACTCGATATAAAGCCACTACTATGGTAAAAAAGGAAAAACGTATGACAACCTATCATAGTAGAAAAGAATTTCGCATACATTTGAAACTAACATTGAAACCTGTGGGCCAAAACCCAAACCAATCTGTTGCATGCAACCAAATCATTCGTTAACATCTGTTGGGCCTCCAAGCTTCCGGCCCGGGTAGCAAAAAATATCAACATCAGCCCATCCAATTGTTTTCCAATAATGTAAATCAAAGTTTCATAAAACATAATAAGTGGCCTTCGGCCAACCAGACAAGAAATCAAAAGGGACTCTGTTTTACACCACTATTGTATTAGCAAAATATTTCCAAAATGGCCCTATGAGTGGTAATATACAATCCAACAATACATAAAGCATAGGCCAAAGGCATTACAGCTAACTAAGCTCAAGCCTCCGCGTTCCTCTCTGACGACGCACGCCTAGAACCTTCACCTGAAAACATTATAAACCACGGGGTGAGACAAAAGCCCCAGTAACCAATCTTTCCAATTCAGAGTACAAACTAATAAGTGCTCGTGAGGTGTCAAGTGGGACAATTAATAAGTAGTAATATACACAATAGCCACAACAAATCATACAAGTGCAATAATGCAACCCATTACCAAATCCCTCACTTTGGGAGATTTTCGAGAGCCGAACCCGGCCTATACCTCACTATGAGGGACGTAACAAGCCAAAAGGCCTATCCCTCACTATGAGGAACATAAAGAGCCAATCATCATGTATTAATGGAGGCCTTACCACGTGGTAGTAACAATCAAGTCTCTCACCAAATCCCAACACATGTATCATGCTCAAACATCTTTACTGAAGAGTAAATACACCATTTCACAAGTAACTTCAATCAGTGGCATATCTTTCAGAAATGTCCCAATACGTTCGGTATTATACAAAACCCCAAGAGACAAATTTCACTTTCAATATACAAACTACCTTTAGAACACCATATATTACTTGGAGCACAGAAATATAAATCCACTCACAATACTATAATAACATATACCAAGCACTGGAAAGTGGTTATCTCTTGCCTAAGCAAGGAATAATAAACCACCACGATGGCCTGTGCACCAACAAGACTTACAACCAGGTCTACGCAAGCAAACAAACATACAACCACCAGGTACTAGCTTTTAAACTAATAATGTGGCCAAAGCAATATTTGGAGACACAAAATTCCCAACCTCTATCAAAACTCTACCCAACTCAAAAGGGTATAACCATCAAGGCAACACTCCAAAACCACAAGAGGTTATTACCATTCTAGTTCCCCTTTCAGACATTAATGGAATTCATAACCTCAAAGACCCACTATAGGAATTCAACACCCAAACATCCAATTAGAACAATTAAAGCCTTAACAACATTTTAAACCGATTAAACATCCTATTTAACCCTCCTTAACATAACGCAATGCACAAAACTCAAACTCAACCACTATATTGTCATCCTCAATCATAACCTCCATTTTCATAAACCCTAAATTCCCAACACTTCAAAATCTTCAAATCCAAGAAAACTACACCGATTAAATACTTAGACTAACTCAAAGCAATCATTTAAACTCAAAACAATCAGTCAAAAACCTCAATTCCCTCAGAAACTAGAAAGCCCTAGGGTTTCCCTACAAAATCCTCAAAAATATCAAGAGAAAGAGTAGATTAGAGGTTAAAATCACTTACTTGAGGCAATGGACTCTTAGAAATACCTCCTCTAAGCCAAAAATTCAAAACCCTAGTAAAGCTCCAACTCCCACCTTCAAAAATTTAAATTTTTGCACAACTGACCCCTCCTGCGTATTTATAAATGCGGACCCTTTATCGTGGCAAACTCAGAACTTCACCACGGCAAACTAATCCCAAGAGGGATTTGCTCTCCAGAAAACCCTAATTTGCCACGGCAAACTCCAATCTTCGCTACAGTGAAAGTTTTCGGAGAGGAAACTCTCGCTCACCCAGATAGCCTTCACCGCGGCATAACCCTTACTTTGCCATGACGAAACCTTCCAGAGATGACACACTCCCTGAACTCCCTGGGTTCACTGCGGTCCCAAACCAAATAACACGATTCAAGCTTAAACACCAATTATCCTCAAAAATTAGGGTTAAAGGGCTATTAAACTCAAAATAAAACCCAAGATGTTACATTACATAACTCAGTCACTAAACAATATCTACAAGTGCTTTACCCTATCATTTATCCATTGCTTATTTTGCAAACAATATAGTTCAGCCCAAGTCAAATGGTAGCCATACATCTCAACAAATGGTTTAATGTAAACAGAACATTCAGCAACTTATATAACATATTTCTTTCCCAATACAAACAAAACAAAATTAAATACTTACTCATCAAATGTTCTCTTCTTCCCACCCTTCTCCTTATCTGCCACCCATGGAGACCTAAGAGCCTTACCTTTTGCTATGGCTCTTGTAGATTTTCTCAATTCAGTTCTCCCATGCTCTTAGTGATCCTCATTTTGTTCTTTTTATTCTCCGTCTAAATCCACATCTGCTTCACTCAATTTTTTTTCTTCTATCTGTTTTTCATCCTAACGATCCTCATTTTGTTCCTTCCTTTATACTTGCTGTTCTTACACTACCTCCAACATATTTCATATCATCTTCTCAATCACTTATAAACTTATGCTCTATATGAACAAAACAAAAGAGATGATTCCCAGACATACTGGCCACTATTAATGTAAACTTGCATCAACGATCATCCAGTTGTTATTGACAAGTGAAGCAGCATTATTGACAACTATCACGACATCCATTGACAACTTTCACATCCTATATTGACAACACAACATCCCATTTCGCAGGAAAGGTTACTACCCACACTAACATTCATCTTCTTTAGCCTTTCACACTAAACTATGCTAAAATAGAGCTAAATTACTCACAATATAACCAAAAATAGAACACTCATCATCATCCTACCCACCTATAATGAAACCTTAACTTAAATCACCAACCCACACCTAATAAAAACACAACCTTTTTATTGATTAACTTGTTCATATTAGACTAAAAACAAAAGCTTTGCAACCTAAAAGTAAAAATGATTTTTTGAATTTCCATATCCAAACACAATCTGTCAAGCAAAATGCTATAATAGAGGAGGGGAAGAAAGTTTCAAACCTGAAAGTATGGAGAGATTAAAATGGAAGCTCTTTAGAGTTCACTAATGGTGATCGAAAAGATGCCTCATCATTAATGGCCACTTTCTTCTTTCTCTAGCTCTTCTCTCCTACACGTATCAACTTTAAATCACGTGAGAAATATGAGCGCCCTTTTCTTCTACATTACTGGGTAATAATGTCTTTTTGACATTCTTATTATTGTAGTTAAGTCCCTATAGGACTTGTGATTAATTATCAGATTTCAAAAGACTATTTTGTAGCATATTTCCTTGTGTGGGACCTTAGTGTCATTTTCCCTTAATTATTTCCGCATTATGGACGGCAACATATTAGAAGTATTTGTACCTTTATATAAGAGTTAAAATTATTTTCAATTCATAAAATTTGATCTTATTTAAATTTTGGTTCTTAAAATTTGAAATCAATGGTTATGGTTTCTAAAATCTGACTTTATTTTAGTTTTGATTTCTGCAATTTTAAACATGTGATTTTAGTCTTGAAATTTTATTTTATTTTGGTCTAGCTTAAGATT
Source organism: Neltuma alba (assembly GCF_004799145.2). Lineage (NCBI taxonomy): Eukaryota > Viridiplantae > Streptophyta > Magnoliopsida > Fabales > Fabaceae > Neltuma > Neltuma alba. The sequence continues at coordinate 40,958 of NW_021634322.1, read as the reverse complement.
TTTGATATTTAAAACAAGGATTAAAACTAAAATAAAGTTAGATTTTAAGGATGATAATAACTTGTTTCAAATTTTAAAAATCAAAATTATTGGTTTCAAATTTTAGAGACTACAACTAAAATGAAATTAAATTTTAGGAACTAAAATATATTAATCCTTTATATAGTAATAGTTTTCATCATTCTATGAATTCCATGAATGTCGTTTTGGGGGGTAGGACTTGGATTCACTGGCTCATAAAGAGATTTTTACCCCTCCGAACACAAAATAAGCGGAGAGAATTATAATGAGGTTTTAAAAAAATAATTACTAACAAGTTTTAATAATAAATGAGCAATGATTATTTATTACTCTAAAAATTATCATTACAAACTATTTTATATTATTGTAACTTTTTTAGTAATTATATTTTTTTACTTGAGATTTCTTAACAACTCTTCCAAATAAATACTAGCAGGTATTTTTAGGAAAAACTGTAATAAAATCCCATCTAAAACAAATTAAATGCAAAAAGATCTCTTAAAATTATCAAATTATTCTAAATTTTTAAGAGAATTCATTGCAATAAATTTTATTTGTTTAATTATCAAATTATTTTTATTTTTTTAGTATATATTGACAACTAAATGAACAGTTATTAACAACCTAAGGTATAATGATTAACAACTATCACGACAAGTATTAACAACATATTTTCTTAACATATCACAAAAATATAATACATAAGTTATTAATAACTACCACGATAATTGTTAATCATTATACTTTAGATTGTTAACGATTGTACTTTGAGTTGTTAATGCATACTTTTTTAAAAAATAAAAATAATTTGATAATTAAACAAATGAGATTAATTACAATGAGGTCTTTTAAAATTTCAAATTAATTTGATGATTTTAAGAGGCTTTTTTATTTAATTCTTTTAGATAGGATTTTCTTATATTTTTCCGTCTTTTATTAGAATAAATTAACGTTCTGGTTAGTTGTAAGCGATGATGTCAGCCCCTAGGGTCTAATCATAGCATATACATGCTTCCGCGTCCATTGTCAGAGTCATTTTCACCATTACAGGAATCAAGAAAAAGTTTTAAAATCATTAAATTTCTCCTTTTTTTTTTTTTGACCACAGGTTGTCTTTCCACCTTTCACACCACAGAGAAATAAATAATGGTCCTTATCAATATATACATGCGTGTGTGTGATGCCATCCATGACAGCCAAACCTTGAATTCGTGGTTGCTTTGAAACTTGTCCCCTCCCAATTTGAGCCTTTCCTTTTTTTGTTTTTGTCTTTTTTTTCTCCTCCTAATTTTGTTCAATATATATATGTGTGCGTATTTTTTCGACCACATATATATATGTTTATGTATTTGAAAACATGGGATTTCATCTCTAAAATTATAGTCAACTTGGATTAAAATCCACGCAAACTTTTCATTTTGAAACCAGTCATTCACATTATTATCTCTATTCCTAATTATAAAATCTTATTTATAATCTACAAACAAAATTTTTTCATTAGAATTGGAGGTAGTATTATTTTTTGTAAAGTTATTGTGTAAACAGTTGATCCATGTATTATTTATTGGAGTGTTTGGGTAGACTATAGTTTTAAAGGTGATTTTACAGTATATAAAATAAAGATGTAAAAAGAATTTTGTCTCGACTCGTATGAAAACACTTTTTAAAAGTGTTTTTTAGACTATTTGTAAAATGAGTTTTCCTTCACCCCATGTCGGTACGAGAGGAAAGAAAGGAAGAGGCAAAAAAAATTTAACCGGTTTAATTAAAAAAATTGAAAAAGAGTTATAAATTTTTAATAAGGATAAAATGTAAAATAAAATAGTAAAAAATTGATTTAAAAAATTTTAATTTCACTTCAACATATTTTTGAATTAAACTCATTAAATTTTTTTTCCCACTCTCATCTTTTTCATTTCCTTCATCCCAGACAGACATTTTTTATGGTCTGTTGTGTTGGATTTGAGGGGAATAGAAAGGAGGTACGTGAGATTTTAATAGCTCCATTTAAAAAGAAAAAGAAATAGAATTGAAAGATTTTAATTGAATTCGCTCTCTTTCTTTTTACATTTTTTTCTCAATTAAAAATTTATGATCTCACTAATCCTTTTTTTCCCCAAAAAATTGAAGTCATTAAAGTTTTAAAAAAGTTGATGAAAAGTCTCCATTTAGAAATTTTATTAATAAGAAATATTTAACGTAATTTTATACAAAAAAATTAATATTTTGCACAATTTTATACATAAAAAATCCCTAATCAAATTAAAATTCTTCTTACCAATAAAATTTTCAAATACAAACTTTACACTAATTTTCTCTAAATATTTCCTCTCTCCCCTTGTATTCCCTTCAACACAAACATAAAATTAATATTTCCAAAATCTAATTGATATTATCATATATAAAATATTACTCCTCCGGTTTTTAATATAGAACTCAATTTTTAAGTTGGTTTTGGTCCTAAATATAAGACTCATTTCTCATATTTATCAATTTTCTCTAAATTACCCCTATAGATACTCCCTCAACCATAATCAAATAGAAGAGGTGATTATGGTATTAAAAAAGATGATTATGGTATTTTAGGAAAAATGTGTCACTTTTCTTATAATTAACTAACTTACCTAACTTTCTTAATCTAATCAAATTAGTTAAATCGGTCTTATATTAAGGATCGGAGGAGTAATATAATACTTTTTTTTTTTGGTGAACAAAATTTTAGGAAAGGGGTTGGGCTCACCTACGATCCAAGGGCAGGGCAACTAACCTTTGACTCCAGCCCTACCCAGCGCCGTAGCTTTACTGGGACGGGGAAACCTCCACGTGAGGGATCACCACATGTTATGAGCTGAGGCCTTGGCTTCGAAGATGCCTCCCAATCGTCGTGACTGGAGTCACAACAAAGTGGCACTCCCCAGGATCGAACCCCCTCCTTTTGGTGAGAGTGTTCGATCCCTTCGCCAGCTGAACCCAGGGACGAGGGGTAATATAATACTATTTTAAATATAAGAGTTGGATAAGAAATTTGTTTTGATTTCAAATTTATAATTTTGTTTTAAAAGTATCCTTATTAGTAGTAAGATGGTTTTTAGTCCTAACTAGTTACACGTGCATATAATTTAAAGAGGTATTTTTTAAAAAAATCAATATATATTTATTATAAAATAATTACTTTAACTAATTTTTATTATATAGGAAAATTATTAGAATTTTATTGTTGAATTCGTTTTTCCTCACTTTTCTTTTCTCTTGAATTTTCAAAGGGGCGTTTGTTCGTTATCGTTTTTTTCCCCCCGTACATTGTTCGTTACCGCCGTATATAATATAAAAGAGCTCACTCACCTCATATATATAACTAATAAATGCAATCTGTCCAATCAGAGAAAGAATATTTATTTTAAAAAAAACATTTGAAGAAAACCGAAGATTCCTTCGTGATTCTTTATGACATCCTGGTCTCATGCCGAAAACTGGACCGCGCAAGCAAGCCACTTGCCACGGTTCCGAATAGTCCAACCCCCATTCGCCACGTACGCATCTCCCTCTGTCCTCAAATCACGTCCAGGTTCCACACCTGAAAGGCCGCCTTGCTCTGCTCGGCTTCTATATATGATCTGCGGTTTCTATTCTCGTGGCTTACACACACATCTAACCCGCAAGAGATCCTCTCCCTCACACACCCAAATCCCCAAATCTTTGAAACCTCTTAGATTTTGATTTCTCCAATGGCCCTTGCTGCTCCATCTTCTTCTTCAACTGCGGTTTCAAGTTCTGGCTTTTCTAGATTGGTTTCCTCGGCCGAGCCTAAAGGTAAATTAGTTTATTTGGATTGTTTGGCTGCTAAGAAAATATTCAGGTTCGGTCAAACATTATGATTCGAATTTAATTCAATTGTTCGGTTAATGCTGAGCATTAATGGCAATTTCCTCTTTCAGCTCCGTCAATTGGTTTATTTCGAGTTTCTGAGAAATCCCATGTTTCTTCCCGAATTTTGAGTTTGTCTCAAAGACGGTGCTCGGTGAACTCCATAAACGCTGAACCCCCGCGGAAGGATTCAATTGTTCCCCTTGCAGCAAGCACCGTTGCTCCTGGTATGCTTTTTTTTTTTTTTTTTTAAATTTATCCCCTTTGCTTTTCGAGTTTGACTTTTGATTTCCCATTGATTGGAGCCACTCAGGCAAGGTTGTGATGTTCTGTGGGTGATTCTTCTGATTCTGCAGAGGTTGTCGAGAAAGAAGAGGAAGATTATGAGAAATTGGCAGGAGATCTTAGTAATGCTTCCCCTCTTGAAATAATAGACAAAGCCCTGGAGAAATTCGGCAACGACATTGCTATTGCTTTCAGGTAGGCATTAGAAAGCAATAAGTGGCTATTAGCTTATTAGTGATGATCCCTTTTGATGAACTTTCTCTCAAGTGGTAGAAATTCTAATGCGCCTTTTCGTTAAGATTCTCCTTGGAAGAATCTTGTTAGTGCTGTTTTTTTCCCCCTTCATAGAAGCTTCATTGTGCAACACAAGTATTTGTTGACCAAAAAAGCCATTGCGTTTCAAATGATTATTTCAATCCAAAAGGTCAAACGGTTTGGACGAAGGCTCGTGTTTAAAGTTTATCATTAATATATAATCTCGGACCATTCATAAACCGTGAAGAAGGTGACTTAACTCTGATTTCATGCATGAGAAAATGCATCTAATCATCTGCTGAAATTTAGTATTTTTCTGGTAAGAAATGAGAATATCACGGATTTAACTCTGAACCATTTGGTTGTGGAGGTTGTGGTTGTGAATCAAACACCACTGCAACTCAAACTTCTTAAGCTGTTACACAAAAACACTTGACGTGATTAGTTTTTAGCGGGTATATGTTTGAGCAGTGAATGTGTTGTCTGAATTTTAATGGTTAACTTTGCCTCCGTGCAGTGGTGCTGAAGATGTAGCTTTGATTGAGTATGCACATTTGACGGGTCGTCCCTTCAGGGTGTTCAGTTTGGACACTGGACGACTGAACCCAGAAACTTACAGATTTTTCGACGAAGTTGAGAAACATTATGGAATTCGCATTGAGTACATGTTCCCTGATACCATTGAGGTTCAGGCCTTAGTAAGAAACAAAGGGCTCTTCTCATTCTATGAGGACGGCCACCAAGAATGCTGCCGAGTAAGGAAGGTTAGGCCCTTAAGGAGGGCCTTGAAAGGCCTCAGAGCATGGATCACTGGACAAAGAAAAGACCAATCACCAGGCACAAGGTCTGAGGTACCTGTTGTTCAGGTTGATCCAGTTTTTGAAGGAATGGATGGTGGAATTGGTAGTCTAGTGAAGTGGAACCCAGTGGCTAATGTGAAAGGCCATGACGTTTGGAACTTTCTTAGAACCATGAATGTTCCTGTTAACTCATTGCACTCACAAGGGTACATTTCTATTGGTTGTGAGCCATGCACAAGGCCAGTTTTGCCAGGACAACATGAAAGGGAAGGAAGGTGGTGGTGGGAGGATGCCAAAGCTAAGGAATGTGGCCTTCACAAAGGAAATCTCAAGCAAGAACTCAATGGGAATGGGAATGGCGTCGCCCAAGCAAATGACACCGCAGAAGTTGTAGACATTTTCAACACCCAGAACGTGGTGAGCTTGACTAGGAATGGAATTGAGAACTTGGCCAACTTGGAGAACCGAAAAGACCCCTGGATTGTTGTTCTCTATGCACCATGGTGCCGTTTCTGTCAGGTAAACAATAATGCCCTTGTTCATATATTCATATTCTAACTATTGCGCGTGGCTGTGATTCTGATACGCCATTACCTGTCTGAAAATAGCTGTTTTCTTAGTTTATGGTTGGCTAATGAGATGCTTGATGCTGGCTTGTAATAGGGAATGGAAGATTCATATGTTGAGTTAGCAGAGAAGTTGGCAGGGTCAGGGGTGAAGGTTGGGAAATTCAGAGCAGATGGAGAGCAGAAAGAATATGCAAAGAGTGAATTGCAGCTGGGAAGCTTCCCAACAATACTGTTTTTCCCAAAGCATTCAACTCGCCCAATAAAGTATCCTTCTGAAAACAGAGATGTTAACTCGTTGATGGCGTTTGTGAATGCCCTCCGGTGATTGGAAAAAAAAAAACAGCAAGAAACAGATCTTCCTTTAAAAGATTTTGGGAATTCATTGGGGAAGGGTATAAGCAAGGCAGTTTTGACTGAAGTTTTCTGCAACAAGGAATTATAGATCCTAGTTCCAGTGTTGTTAGATCTCTCGTTGGAATATGACCGTAGTGGCCTTTCTGTATGTAAGCAGGCTTTGGCTGGATTGCAAGCTACTCTTTGGCTGTATAAAATCCCAAAGTTCATTCTATAGACCATATTCCTCAGGAATGGTTGCATCATGATATGTATAGTTTGAGTGTTTTTTAATGATATCAGATTGCCAAATGGTGTCCTGACAAGTTGATTCTTCTTTGAATGCAACGTCGGGTGATTGAATCATTAAAAATTTCATGAGCACCGAGATGGATTGATGTAATGAAAATTATAATAAAGTCTTAAAGAAGAAATATAATTGCCAAATTCTAATAAAAGTTTTCATTTTCTATTCTGAAATTTATTATTATATTTTGTTTAGTTGTTATTGAAACTTTTTAGTAAGTGTGTATATATTTTAGATTTTGTTGCAATTCTCCCATTAATGTATAGTTATGTTGGAAAAGTAATTCGCCCGATTCTGCCAATGTCCTTGTGGTGTGGTGGTGCCTTATGTTGGCACTGATCAAGAGCTCGAACTGCATAGCATTTGGCTTGCAACTTAATTAAAAAAATTCACCCGATTGTAAAATTCAAACTTAAAAAAATGTAGGGCTTGTTTGTTTTTGTTTTTTGTTTTCTTCTCAAAACAATTTTATAAAATTGTTTTTTACAACAAGTTTTGAAAACAAAAAAAAAAAAGAATTTGTTTGGATAATAATTTTTAAAAAATCATGTTTGAAAAAAAAAACCTATAAAAAACCATACTTGATAGGTCATAGTTGTCGTTGATAATAACAAGGGGTGGATATTAGGTGAGAAGAGAAGAAGATTTCTCAAAACTTTTCAAAACAAAAAATAAAAAATACAGAAACAAAAATAAGAAAACATGTAAAAGTTGTTTTGGTTTTTAAAACATGTTACTGTTTTTGTTTTTTAAAACAGTCAACTAAAAACAACTTACCAAATTAGTTTTTTTTTGTTTTTCTGTTTTTAAAAACAAAAAATTGTTTTCAAAACAAAAAAACTAAACAAATCCATAATCGCCCAATTCTAAAATTCAAGCCTCACCTATCCAAAAGCATGCTTGTGCATGAAAGTTATTATTTTTTCTTGATAAACATTTTATCAGTAACTTAAATTATTTTTAGATAAAATTGTTATTTATATTGATTGTATAGAATGTCTATGATCTTAATTACATAATATGATATGAAAAAAAGAGGGTTTGCCTTTTAGGCCAAAATTTTTCATTTATTGATTTGCCGGGGGAGGGTTGGATTAATGTGTTAATGAGGCAGATTATTTATAATTGTGAAATAATATGATTCATAAAAAATATAGGCAAAAGTACATTTTTTTTAATATACTAAAAGGCAGGAGTGCATATTTAATCCTTTAATTTTATATAAAGTTTCAATTTGATATCTTAATTATTTTTAAAAAACAGTTTTGGTTATCTAATATTAATACTGTATTAACAAAACTAACAAAGTTAAATTTGGAAGGATTAAAAAGTCAATTAAGTGACTAAAATAAAACATGCCTAAAATTAACCACAAAAGACACACTTTTGTCTAATTGTTATGACATGCAATTTTCTGATCATTGATTTTGTATCTGCTTTTATTAATTACTTATAGGTATTTTTATATAAATCGGGACAAAATTTTTCTCCTCACAAATCATAATTGAAAAAGCTCCTTTTAAATGTTTTAATCACCGTTAAGTTTGCTAATTATTGTAAAGAAAAGGTTCAACCTGGCAATTGATACCCTGCTCATGATTGGAAAGTTAGTGGAGCCCGAAGTTTCGTTTTATATGCTGATAAAGCAAGCATTAAATTTGTTGCCTTGATTTTTCTTTAAAAAAAAATATTTTGGTTAGATTTGTTGTCATGATTATGCTATTAGAATTCCTAATCACCGCAAAGTGTGCGCGTGCTAGGACCACAATCTTCACAAATTTGAATCCTATTATTCATCCGAAGACTTTATTCAATTTGCTGGAATGTTCTTGGCACTGTATTTTTATCTATTACTAGTACTACCTCTATAAACATATAAAATCTAGTTTGCGTTGAGTAATACTACAGTACTGACAGGATACGCAATACTTATCATTATCTAATAAAACCATTGCGTGAAATTAGTCCAATTGGTGAGAAGGTAACTCAAAATTTATAAGATCATGAGTTTAAACTTTGATTTGCTAATGTGAATAGCTTGTTGGTGCACAATTTATAAATACTACTCTGGTTCTTATTGTTAGTCACTTGTAAGAGTTTCTCATATATCAATTAGAACATTAAACAGATGAAATCTTTTGCTTTTGCCCTTATTAAAGAGATATGGAGCCAAAACACTGCTACAGTTAATTAATTGTTTATTATAATCAATAGGGGCAAAATTGAAAAGAAGTACTCCTCTTATCTTTAATATAAGACCCAATTCTTGAATTGGTTTTGGTCCTAAATATAAGACTCATTTATCATATTTATCAATTTTCTCTAAATTACCCCTATGGATACTCCTTCAACCATAATCAAGTAGAAGAGTGAGAGGGAGTATTAAAAAAGATGATTATGGTGTTTTAGAAAAAATGCGTCACTTTTCTTATAATTAACTAACTTATCTAACTTCTTTAATTTAATCAAATTAGTTAAATGGGTATTATATTAAGGACTGGAAGAGTATTAAATAATGTACAAGTGACTACCAATAGCCTCATAGCATAAGCTCTCCTTGTAAGTAGGAGATCATGAGTTTGATTCCACTTGTAACTTCAGGCTATTAGTATATTTGTCCCTTTAATTAAAAAAGAATAGGTACAAGTAACTTACATTTAGGACTAAAATCTCCATACAAGTGACTAACAATAAGGATCAGAGTGGTATATCGGTAAGCGTTCTCCAAACCCAGAGATATGCCTCGATTCTATCGAGTCTTTAGACCTAGCTAAGCTAAATTTTATGTAATAATGATTAAAAAAAAGAACAAATGTTTTTATTGGTTATAAAACTAATATTTTTTATAACAAAATTGTTTTTATTTGTTTCAATATATTAATCTTTAAATAGATGATTGAATAAAACACTTTTATTTGTATCAATGTAAATAAATTATATATGGAGGGATTCATTTATCATATTTTGTAAACATTCACCTAATTATTAGGAAAAATTGGTTAAAAATCCCCCTTCAACAAATTAATTAGGAAATGGGACCCGCAATAAAGGTAAAGGTGTGAGCTCCTCAAGTGTTAGCAAGTATGATAGAAAAAAGATCACACCACCCTGGGAGTGCTAATTACATATGATGAATTTTTACTTATATAGCACGGATGCTCATATCCTCATTTCAATATAATAAATTATCACTTGCATATGACTAATTGCATATGATGCTCATTTTCATATAATCCATTGCATATGACGAATACTCACTTGCATATGCAAAGGATCCTTCATATGCAAGTGAACATCTATCATATGCAAATGAGCATTCATCTTACATAATAAATCCATATGTGATTAGTAGGGATCCGTTATATGCAAGTAAGCATCGGTTATATGTAATTAGCATTCATATTATGCTATTAACTTATATGCAAATAGGCATCTGTCATATGCAAATGAGCATTGTCATATGTAATTACTATCTGTTAAGGCAATGTGATCTTTTTCTTATCAAACTTATTGATACTTGAAGGACTCACAACTTTATATTTATTGCAGGTCATATTCCTCAATTAATTTGTCAAAGAAGATTTTAAACCAATTTTACCTAATTATTATCATTATTTTTATACTGTATTTATATACTAGTGCTTAACTTTTTCCTCCTTTAAAGTAAGGGAGTAGCGAAACTGGCAAGGTTTGTTTTTTTATTCTGAAGCTGAGCTGTAACTTTCAGGCTTATGCCTGTCTTTGACGTTTTGCATGTGTTTGTGTGACCATATGATTCTGTCACTCTGTTCAGCTATTGTCTTTCCTAACAAAGAAATTATATTCAGCACTCAGGTGAAAAATAAAATACTAAATTTTTATAACTAAATTTTGATATTACGTTTTTAAAACTTTTTTTTTTGAAAATTCATATTACTTTAAAAAGCAGTACCACATTATTGTTGCTCATTGCCATTTGCAAGTAGTATTTTATATATATATATATATATATATATAATATGAATTGTGAGAGATGCGATGTGTTCTACTATCTTTTTTGAGTTGCGTGTTTCGTATTTTTGTAAGTATTTTTTCTGCCAACGTATTTTTATAGGTATTGTAGGAGTATATTTGTATTAAAAAGGTTTACACAATACTTACATGTAAGTATTTTACATGTTTATTAATTTTTTTCTCAAATTAATTCTATTAATATTTTTTTGAAAATAATTAAGTAGGAGAAAGAGGGAAAAAAATTAAAAAAAGATAATTAGAGCGTTTTAAAAAAATCATATTAACTAATTTAACTAATATTTTTAATCTATTTAAATTAGTTAATTATGTTTTACATAAAGGGTTAGAGGAGTATTCAATAAAAATCCCGTGGGATCAATATTCGATAAAATATGACACTATGACAGGGTCTTCTATTAATATATATATATATATATATGTTAAATTTTAGTATCTTATTTACTTGCTTATATACATATTCTTCCGATCCTAAATATAATACTCTTTTAGCAGTATAAATTACACAACGAAAGGAGTCTTATATTTAGGACCGGAAAATACTATTTATCTTTAACAGATGGGGCATGTATTATATATTTTGTAATTACTGACACGTACAGTAAAATTCTTTTTAATAAAAGGAAACGACCCGTGAGGGTAAATGAGGTTTCCAATGAAAGAAAGTTTGTCGTACTTATAATAATTGATTAATTAAAAATGCTAATGATCAAGTTAAGCAACATCACAAAAATTATTTTAATAATCTACAGTAGTGTAAGTGAATAAAATAACATTTTAAAAAAATTGGATGAGCATGATTGTCACTGTGCGACTTTTCCTTGGCCAAAAACAAAAAGGCCTGTTCTCTTCCAATCTGCTCATAAAGACTTCCTCTTTTGCACTTTTTTATAATTGAAAAGGGAAGAAATTGATTTATTTATTTATCTATTTTTTAATATTATTTTTAAACAGATTTTAATTAAAATGGTTAAAAAAAGACTTCAGCAGGCAGCGTCTTTCAGGACTTTTTTTATTAAAAAAAATAAAAGATTGAATTATATTAATAATAAAATGATTACAATAAAGTAATTATAATCCTCATTATTAACATACTCCTCCGGTCCTAATTATAAGACCCAATTGACTTATTTGAGGAGATTAAGGAAGTAAGTTAAGTTGGTTATTTATAATAAATAAGTGTTGTTATTCCTAAAATATCCTTACTAATTAAGTATATTGACTAAAACTATCATTATTAAAAGGATTATCTTGGAAAAAAATGCATAAATATAAAAGAGAAAATGGATTGGGTCTTATAATTAGGACCAAATAAAAAGTCAAATTGGGTCTTATAATAAGGACCGGAGGAGTATTACAACAATTAGGTAATCACTATGACAACATTTTGGCTAATTTAATCTCGATTCAAGCTTATTGAATCAATGAATGGATATATACACCCTCCATTTTCGATCTTGATAGTGTTAAAGAAATCATTTTACACTTATTTTCATTTTTTATGAAACTAAAATATAAACTTCTCTTTATCCTTTTTGCCCCAAAAAAATATAAATTTCATTTCATAATTTCTTAATAACAGACGAGACAAATGCTTTGTAATATATTTTAGTGTTAATGTCATCTTAGTCCTTAAAATTTGACCTTATTTAAGTTTCAATCTCTGAAAATCAAAACAACTAGTTTTGCTCCATGAAGTTTGACTTCATTTTGATTTTTGTCTTTGAAATCTAAAACAATGAAGATTTTTGATTGCTAGAATAGCATTTTTGGTCCTGAAAGAATAATCAAAGCCAATGGGCTTTAAATTTTAGAGTTTAAAATTATTGGTTTTAAATTTTAGAAATCAAAACCAAAATTAGATTAGATTTTAAGGACTAAAAATAGTATTAAGTTTATATATTACTCCCTCCTGTTCTAAATATAAGACTAATTTTATAGTGTAAATAAAATGTGTTTATATTTAGGACCGTAGGAATACTGCATTTCATTTTCTATAATTATATTTCATTATATTCATATCATTTTTTGAAACATAAAACCCTAGCAGAGAGTTAGTGGCGCCTCCTTCAAGCACAAGCCAAATATCGCGCGTTTTTTTTTGAAACATGTCACATTGTACTGCTGCAAACATAAAACAAATCTATATCAAAGATTCGAGGCCTTACATTTGGAATTAAAAATATTCTATACATTTCTTAGTGGCACAAATAGTAGTAATATTTTTTAATTCTTGGCCCATCCAAAAATGTTAAATTACATGATCACCCCTACAGGCCCACTTAATCGTCAAGGGGAAGTGTGAAACATTGATCGGGCCAATGAAAGTGAATCCCATTAAAAGCAGCGTGGTTCATGCCTAAACCCCGAACGATCTCAATTGTTATTTTAATGCTGTCATTTTGCATTTTTTTAAAGATCACTCACTTAAAAAGAAATTTTTTTATTCTAAATATAAGTGACTTGTTAGGTGTTTAGTAATTAATTTTTAATTTTAATTTTATTTAATTTTTATTCAAAAAAAGAGAAGAAAAATTTAAAAATGATTAGTAAATGCATGTAGAGAAAAAAATTTGGTAAACGCAAATTTGTAAAATGTTATCAATTTAATGCATTATTTAATACATAAAAATAAATTATAAATAATTATAACTAACTTATAACATGGATTAATGGATACTACTCTTTCCGCTCTTATTTATAAGTTTTAAATTTAGATAGGAGTGTAATTTATTTTATAAGTTTCATTTTAGAGTTGTTTTAATATTTAATACATTTTTTTGTCAACTTTGTTTTTAATTATTTATTCTCTCTCATGTGCCGTGATCTCTCTTATTATATTTTTTTTCATCCATCCTCTTTCATTATTTTTTCTCATTTTTCTCATATAAAAATATATTTCTAATTTATTTATTATTTTTAACTGATTTTTTTTATTCAAAAATTAGATATTTGAAGTCTGTTATAAGGATTAGTAAGAGTAATTAAGATTTAAATCTTCATAATACTCCTTCTGGTTCAAAATATAAGATAAACTTTGTTGGGGCGGCTTATTTTTTTTATAAGATAACATTTACTTTTGTCTAAATATTTAATAATTTTTTTAATTTTACCTTTAACATATATTCTCTTTTCTCTTTAATTTATTTATTGTATTTTCTATTTTTTTTTATTAATAAAAATATATCTGAAAAAAATTTATTTATTAATCAGAGCAATCTGAAAAGAACGCATGCATCACATATTTATTGCTTTGAGCTGATTTTAACTAATTTTTTTGACAAATATAAATAAATAAGATTTATTTTATATTTTGAATGGGAGGGAGAATAATAACATATTTTTCTTATCCTTAATATAAGACCCAATTGTTAAGTTAGTTTTGATCCTAAATACAATACTCATTTATTATATTTATTAGTTTTTTCAAATTATCTCTATGAATACTCCCTCAATCATAATCAAGTATAAGAGAGGGATACAGTATTAAGAAAAATGATTATGATGTTTTAAAAAAATATATTATATTTTTTATAATTAACTAACTTATTTAATTTTTTTAATAATCAAATTAGTTAAATATATCTCATATTAAGAATTAAAGTAACTTACAATGAGTGTTTTTCCTTTCACATTCGGAACTGTGAAGGCCGGACGTCAGAGAACTTAAGGTTCGCAGGGTTAATTTAGACATTTCACACTGGAAAAGGTCATCGAACCGTCAAGCACGAAATTGCAGTGAACACTCAGGACGCTCCCATTAGCTTAGCTACAACTATCTTCTTTTCTTTGTTCTGCCATTCAAGACTGCTCTGCAACTATCCACGGACCACCGTATATTTATTATTTTTGATCATTTTTGTTCTTTTCCTGACAAAAAAAGCACAAGCTTTTCAGAAGATAATGCAAGAATCTGTAGCTGAACAACCAGAAGCACTTGAGGATGAGGATGTGAAGTTCAAGCTCCTTCTCAATGGCGAACTCTAAGCTTAACCTTCTGTTTCGCATCTTCTTGCTCTTCTTTGCCATTTCTGAACTTCTCATTTCATCGCCAGGTGATAATCACTGACCAACCCTGTTCTGCTTTTTGCGATTAACTTTGTCCTCTAACTACTTTTAGGGATTTTTTGCAGCTGAATCTTCCAATGCAGAGCAAAAGGAAGACGGACAGCCTTTCGTGGGTGTGAATATTGGCACGGACGTTTCGAATCTGCCTTCTTCGTCGGACTTGGTTGCGTTTCTGAAGCTTCAGAAGATAACGCATGTTCGTCTCTACGATGCGGACCAGGACATTATCAAAGCTTTGGCCCGAACCAATATTCGGGTCGTGATCGGAGTACCCAACAACCAGCTCCTTGCAATCGGGTCTTCCAACTCCACAGCCGCTTCCTGGATCAACCGAAACGTCGTCGCTTACTACCCGGAGACACTCATTACCGGAATCGCCGTCGGCGACGAGGTTTTGACCTCCGTTCCGTCTTCAGCTCCACTTATTCTTCCTGCAATTCAATCGCTTTACAATGCTCTCGTTGCTTCGAATCTCCATAACCAGATTAAGATTTCAACCCCTCATGCGTCTTCAATCATTCTCGACCCTTTTCCTCCTTCTCAGGCTTTCTTCAATCAAACCCTAGCTTCCTATATCGTTCCTCTGCTTCAGTTTCTTTCTAAAAGTGGGTCGCCATTGATGATGAATCTTTATCCTTACTATGTATTTATGGAGAACAAAGGGGTTGTTCCGCTGGACAATGCCTTGTTCAAACCTTTGACGCCTTCAAAAGAAATGGTGGATCCCAATACCCTGCTTCATTACGAGAATGTGCTCGATGCTATGATTGATGCTGCCTATTTTTCCATGAAAAATCTCAATGTCACCGATGTTGTGGTTCTTGTTACTGAAACAGGGTGGCCTTCCAAGGGCGATTCGAAAGAGCCTTATGCTACCAAAGACAATGCAGACACCTACAATTCGAACTTGATCAAGCATATTTATGATCGAAGTGGAACCCCTTTGCACCCAGAAACTACTTCGAGCGTGTACATATATGAGTTGTTCAATGAGGACTTGAGGGCTCCGCCGGTGTCGGAGGCGAATTGGGGCCTGTTTTACGGGAACACTACACCGGCTTATCTGCTTCATGTGTCCGGAATTGGGACCTTTTTGGCGAATGACACAACTAATCAGACATACTGTATTGCCATGGATGGGATTGATACGAAGACATTGCAAGCTGCATTGGATTGGGCTTGTGGACCAGGGAAGGCGAATTGTTCAGAGATTCAACCTGGAGAGAGCTGCTATCAACCTAATAACGTGAAGAGCCATGCTTCCTATGCGTTTGATAGCTATTATCAGAAAGAAGGGAAGGCTCCTGGATCTTGTGACTTCAAAGGAGTGGCTATCATCACCACCACTGATCCAAGTACGTGTGACTATAATTATTTTATTCTTTTCTTTATTGTGTGAAAGTATTGGGAAATCTTAAGGAAGAACATCAACATCTTTCAAAACCTTGATTAGGTGCCTTAGTTTATAGTTTTCTCAATATAAAGTATTGAGGAAAAATAGATTCAATACTCTTAGATGCATGTGCGGTTTTTTCGGGTATCTGGATGCTCTGCATTTAGCAGGTCACCGTCACTACATAATGGGTGTTTGGAGAGAAATAGAGGAGGAAAACTAAGAAGTGAGTGGAAATAAAGAAGTAATAATATTCTGTACAAATTCTACCCTAATGCGTTACACTTTCTATCAGATGCTTAATGCATTATTATTATTATAAAGAAATCACAATTCCTTTTAAAATTATTTTATTTAGTCAGAACATAACATTTGCCATTATTTTTCATCGGAAAACCTAGTTTACTTGGCCTAGTTATGGTATTAATATTGTAGCAGAGTATGAAAAATCATACAAGGAAGCAAGAAATAGAAGAAGTGAGGCTTGAGTTATGAATTCCGTGAAAGCGTTTTGTGTGGCATCCACATTGAATATACAATTTAGCCTTTGATGTGAGAAAATTGGAAAACAGAGGGGTCTTGTGATTTCATTGCCCTGGACATATCAGGCAACTACATCTACATGAAGCAATCCTTGACTTGTAGTCGGATACTAGTTTGTGTGTCCTAGAGAACCACCTGACAACTGAAACGATTCTTGAGCCATGTTTCTAGATTCCCTTCATATGGAAGTAGCTTTCTAACATCAATTTCTCTGAAAGGTCCATTGCTTGCGCCAAAACACTGTTTGATGTGGCTCCACATATTTTGTGTGGTTTCTCTTTGTTGTGTAGTCCAAGTTAAACACTAGTGTTAATTCCTCTTTTTCTTTCTTGTGGGGATACCATTGCAGGTCACGGGAGTTGTATATTTCCTGGAAGGTGAGAAACACTCCTCTTTCTTGTTGCACTCTTGTTTTTTAGTGCCATGCTTCTATAATTGAGACCTTTTTCTTTCATTTTTCAGTATTTTTAACATCATGTAAAAGAGGGATGGCAATGAGTAGGGTTGTACATGAGTCTAGCAGTCTGGTGAGACCGGTTTGACCCGACTATATTTGGTTGGGTCTGACGGGCAAAAGAAATGGTTGGGTTGGTAGGCTTAGTCCATTGTGATTTAGAAAATAAATACAAGGATGCATATAAGCGTTTTAATTTAATTTTTCACAGGGATAAACTAAGACTACCCCTTTGAAAATTGAAAAGACTAATCTTATATTCAACTATAGAATACTCCCTTTGGCTCTCATAAAGACCTATTAATATTAATAATTTTACATAAATTAAAGATTTTGGTTAAAACTAGTTCGCATTTTCGAAATTCCAAAATTACGACGAGTGTCAGTTGATTAGAGAAGGTTGTTTAGTTAGTTGGGAGATTGCTATCTTGGTATCAAAGCAAATGATTAAAAAAAATACTTCGGAGATTGTAGGGAAGGGCCTTATATTATAATAAAAGCAGGAGAGTGTAATATATGAATACGCACATGCACGTGTATCTGCATCTTTTTCTGAGCGTGTTCCTTCGTTGTGTTTGATGCAGTAAGAAAATAAGCAACAAGACGAGTCAAGGATCCAATTCTACTACTCAATCCAGCAATGCAGGGAATAACAAGTTAAGGTTGAGCAGCATCAAAATAAGTGCTCTTAAAAACGTTTTGCACATTTCCTTCGCTGCAGCCTTGCCCTTTATGATGATGATGCTGTTCCTTTTTTGATGCTAAGCTAAGCTGAGGCTCAAATAAATCAATTTTTGTTCTTTCTTTTGGGGATAATGTAGGGATTATTTTGAGTTTCTTAAGGTAGAGGATTAGAGAGTAGAAACTGTGGGTGACCTGCAATGCCCTCTGTGTTTATGTGTAGATGCTTCATTTTGATCGGAGGAGGGTGAATAATCTATAATCCATCCTGGGTTCTTGTAATTAAATTATCTATTCATTTATATTATATTTGTCAATTGTTAATTAATTAAAATATGCTAATCGCATTGGAGGGTCCATTTTGTCTCAACTCAACCATGAATTACTATTGTGTTCGCGCACAATTGGTAGATAATTGAGTCTAAATATGTTGTGATTCGAGAGGACTAGAGGAATTGGATTCCTAACCATGTGTGTCAGAGAGATCTTATTGAAGTTATTATTGGATGGGGCGAAATTCGCATATACTCTTTTTCGGTTCGGTTCAAAATATGAGCTGAATTTTTTCTATTATGTTTATTAAAAAAACTAATTAAAATCAATTTAAAATAATAAATGTGTAAGGTGAATAAGTAAATTAAAGAGGAGAGAGAATATATGAGGGTAAAATTGAATATTATCTTATAAAAAAAAACTAACCCATTTAAGAAAATTTAGTTTGTATTTTGAATTGGAGAGAATATTAGTTATTAGTTCTAGTTCTAATTATAAAATTTTATTTACAGAATGCAAATGAAGTCTCATAATTAAAATTAGAAGTAGTATTTGATCTTTTATGTCTTGGGAGGGATTGGTCTTTAGTTGTGGACAGGACATATGAACTATGCACACGGATTGTTAGACAGGCTATTCTTTTATTGATTATATATTTTTTCAGAAATTTTATATTTAATATCCATATTGAGATTGATGGATAAATGTCTTCTCTTTCAGTAAAAGATTGATGTATAACATGCTGGCAGGAAATAAAAGAATTTTGATGTGAAATTTATCTTTTTTTGCCTGAAATATTAGTATTTAAAGTTAACTGTTAAAATAGTTATTTTCACTGTTAATAATGAGAGCAATATTGTTATGATTTCAAATTTTTAAAATAAATTTACACTCAAAAAAGCTATCAATTACCTAGTATTTTATTAAAATTTTTCAGACAAATTTGTATCCTAATATTTGAAAAATTTTCATATAAATACTATTTGAATTCTAAAATTTTAAATTAATCATTCTAATTCCACAAAAGACAAGTATTTAGGTAGTAAATAAGGATTTGCAAATTTTGGCCAATTATTCTTATGCCCTTTCTTTCATTCTTTTTTAGGTTCTTTCCGCGTTTGTTTGCAGATTGAGTTTCAAGGCAGAACTGATTCAACTGTTCCGCTGCAGTTTTCGACATGAAAGGCAACAAACCGAAGGCGGAATCTAAAAAAGCTGATGCCAAGTGCCATTTTCTCCTTTTTTTTGGTTGTTATTTAAATCTTAATAGGTGCTTTATCGTTTAGGATCTGAAATTTTGTATTCTCCATGGTAGCAGGCAGGAAACCAAGCAAGGTGAAGGCTGTGAAAGACCCTAACAAACCAAAGAGACCGACCAGTCCCTTCTTTGTTTTCATGTAATTATTTTTTTTTATCCCTCCGTTTGATCCCGCCATGCTTATCAACAAATTTGCTTGGGGTCAGCTCTGATATCTTTAACGAAAGACTCCCAATTATTTAATTTATTCCATCCGCCAATAAATGTAAGTGTTGGATACGTTCCTTGTCCACCTATAAGTTTGTTACTTGTTCAATTTGTCTAGCTCAATCCCCCCAAACTGCACCAAGAATGAAAATCACGAGGTTACAAAACTCCTTATGAAAATGCTCCAATACATTTTGCGAGTTATCAATTATATTACATGTTTAGTAAAATTTGTTTGAAAATAGCTAATAACAAGTTGCAAAATGTGTTATGCAGACAATCAATGTCATTTTGCAAGTTGTCATCACATTACATGTTTAGTAAAATTGTCTAAAAATGACTAATAACAGGTTATGAAACGGTTATGAAAATAGTCATATTCATTTTGAAAATTGTTAATCACATCGCATGTTTAGTACAATTGCCAAGAAAAGGCTAATAATATGTTGCAAATCGCATTATGTCAATAATTGATTTTATTTTACAAGTTGTCAACCATGTTGTGTGTTTAATAAAATTGTCTAAAAATGACTAATAACAAGTTGTAAAACGCATTATCAAGATAGTTAATTTCATTTTGCAAGTGGTCAATCACATTATACATTCAGTAAAATTATTTGAAAATGGATAATAACAAGTTGGAAAAGAGGGTTATGAAAAGAACAAAATTCATTTCACAAGTTGTTAATCACATTGCATGTTTAGTAAAATTGTCTGAAAACAACTAATAATGGGTTGTAGAATGTGCTATAGAAATGGTTAGTTTTATTTCACAAGTTGTCAATCGTGTTACATGTTTAGTAACTTTGTTCAACTCAACTTTTTGAATTTTACTAAGTCTGTAAATAGTTAATAACAAGTTACAAAACCCGTTATGTTTTCATAACATCAAAAAGCTTGCTTGTTTATAATAACATCAAAAGGCAAAATTTTTAATGCTTTTCATCTCACTTTAGTGGTATTTAGTCTTTCTATCAAATTTTGCAATTTTCATATTCCTACCTCATGTCTGTTAGTCATTTCATCTTTTTAAATTTCAATAGGTATTTTTGGGTTATTTTTCCTTAATATTTTTTTTCTTTTTATTTTTCATTCCCCCCCCCCCCCCCCCCCCGGGGTGTATGAACCAGCGCAATCAAGCCAGAAGCATGGACTCACACGACATAGCCGAGTTGCCGTTTAAAGAAACATTCTTGGTGCGTTTTGACTTTTAGTCGATTCAATTCGATTCGATTCTACTCCCACACTCAAAGCCGCTAGAAATTTGAAATGAGATTGCAAGTTTCATCGCCTTCTCAAGCTTTCTCTCGAGCCCTAGTAAAGTTGGCCGCTTGTTGTAACATTTCGATGTCTTGGTCCTGCAAAAAATGCACATTTTTGAACCCTCCGTCACAGAAGTCGTCTTGTCAAATCTGCTTGTCGTCGTCACCTTCATTGTCTCCACCTGCTTCTTCATCTTCTTCGCCCCCTAAATGGTCATGCAAGGCCTGCACTTTCTTGAACCCGTATAAGAATTCTAACTGCGAAATCTGCGATACAAGATGCCCTGTTTTGTCCCTATCGAACTTCGAGGATTTGAATGACCCCCTTTACGAGGGCGATTTGGATCCTTCTGTGGGGTCTGTCTTTTTCCCTCTGCGATCTTGCAAGAGGAAGATCACGGAGTCAATTCAGATTGATAACGATCGCGCCGAGTCAGAAAGTTTTCGAGACTTCAAGGCGTCTAGAAAAGAGATTAGTGCCACTGGTGAGTTTTCTTTCGTTCATCCTGGAGTGGATTTAGCCGGCTCTTACATATTACTGGTTTTTTAGTTTCATTTCGTTGGAAGAAGACTTTCGCGGTCTTGTGATAAAGGAGAAAGACATGCCGAAAAGAAACAAAAAATTGCACCCTTTTGTTTCACTGAACGCAAGTTTTTCTTTTTGGCCCTATATAATAAATACATGGTTTGAGAAATAAAATATTGCGCTTGAACAGTCTACTCTGAGAAGGTAACTCAAAATGCTTGTATCTAGTTACAAACTTGAAAGGACTTTACTGCTCTGAGTTGCGACCCGTGCCCTTTCGGCTCCATTTTGGTCCTCAAAGGACTGATTTTTACGAACTTGAAGGGACTGCGTTGGAATAATTTGAGAACTTAATATACAAGTATTTAGTTACAAACTTGAAAGGTCAGGGTAAATAAAGGTTACAACTTGAAAGGACTATTTGTGCATAGGAATAAGTAAGTGTTTTGGATAACGACCTTATCCCCTTCGGCCCCAGTTAAGCCCTTTAGGTTTCTGGTGCTTTCTTGAAAGGCTTATTTATTGTTTTGGTCACCGCCTTGTTATTGATTGAGGCTAAACCCGGTCTTCTTCCTTTGTGATAAACTGTTGGTTTTCTGCTCGTATTCAACAGACGGGTGTCTAGCTTATACATTACTAAACACAGACTAACTGTATGGCAGAGCATTCAGGCAAGCCTCTCAGTTCGTTGAAGATCCTAAGTTACAATGTTTGGTTCCGGGAAGATTTGGAGGTTCATAAGAGGATGGAAGCAATTGGTGACCTTATTCAACATCATAACCCTGATTTAATCTGTTTTCAGGTTTCCTCTGTTAAATATTTCTGTTGCGTTCATTTATGATTGCCAACAAACATGCTTCTTTATCGATCTTTACCTCTTCTTGAACAGGAGGTGACTCCAAATATATTCGACATTTTCAAGGAAGCTAGCTGGTGGAATGTATATCGTTGCTCAGTTTCTTTCGACAAGGCTTACTCAAGGCAATATTTTTGTGCGGTGGTAAGTTTTACACTGCCAAACATATTTTATATGTCTCTGCACTCATACCACGCGGCCGATGATTGGTGCATCCTGATGCGTTTTTTGTAGTTCAGCCATACAGATACTGGATATGAAATGGCATTGATAATGGGATAGTTATGGGCATATCAGAATTCTTTAGCTTACCATATAGATTTAAATATTTAATAGACAGACGTGCTCCTTTGTCTTCTGTCATGCAGTTTGTTGAGGAGGATTAAACTTGTTTGTTCATATTCATGCATGGGAAGTTCTATGCGTTCTAAATGAGCAAGTATTTATGGTATTAATGAGAGGGACTAAGTGGAGAAACACTTTACTGATGTCATGTCTGTCAAATCATTTGCAGTTAAGCAAACTACCTGTTAAATCTTTCAGCACCGTGCCCTTCAGTAATTCTATAATGGGAAGAGAACTTTGCATTGCGGAGATTGAAGCTATGAATGGGAAGCCATTTGTTGTTGCTACTAGCCATCTTGAAAGCCCCTGTCCAGCGCCGCCCAAATGGGATCAGATGTACAGCAAGGAACGTGTAGAGCAGGCCCATGAGGCTATGACTGTTCTTTGCAAGTACCCAAATGTTGTTTTTGGAGGGGACATGAATTGGGATGACAAAATGGATGGTCAGTTTCCTTTACAAGATGGGTGGATTGATGCATGGTCTCAGCTGAGGGCAAATGAAAATGGATGGACATATGACACAAAGTCCAACCAGATGTTGGCCGGCAACCGGACTCTGCAAAAGAGATTAGATCGTTTTATTTGCAGTCTTCAGGATTTCAAGATAAGCAGTATTGACATGATTGGGATGAATGAAATACCTGGTTTGTCCTATAGCAAGGAGAAGAAAGCAAAGAAAGAGACTAAACAACTGGTGCTCCCTGTTTTACCTAGTGATCATTACGGCTTGATTTTAACAATTTCTACTAAGTAGTTAGTAATGCTATTTTGGTGAGACTAAGCTGTTGTTCTCAGTCTTTTGCCCATTTCTCAAGCATGCCTTGCATGTATTTTTGTGTAGACGGAATGTAATCTAAAGTCAGGGGTGCTTTTTTTTGTTGAAACCAAGCTGGTTTTCTGCACAGATCACTGCTATTATGTAAAGAAGTAGCGTTCTTGACATCATACTTCTTGGACTGAACTGTAGAAATTTCTCAATCTTTGTGATGGTTATCAAAAGTTCATTTGCGAACTGCTTCATTTCATGGACTATTTTGCCAGGCACAAATGTTTACAGTTGTGTTGCTTGAAATTTGGATATGCACATTTACTTCCCTAGCAGACTTAGGAATGAATTGAACATGGAACTGTTTTATCCTTTCTTGTGCTGTCATTCATAAGACGGGCTCATTAATTAATTAGGAAAATCAGTAGATATTTGAACATTTTTTTCCTGCCTATTTTGCGTATAAAGTAATCTATAGCTGAATTATCCATGAAATCAATCTCCCCTGAAGGAGTAGATGCCAAATCGTCATCCTCCTTGGATCCTGAAGAATATAGACTTAATTATACTTGTCAGGGTGCAAAACAACACTAGCACCCGTCTTCTTTACCACACTCTTTAAACTTTTTAACAAAAATAATGAATCGAGAATTGAACATTGCATTATTTACTGGCTCCTTTTTTCCCCCCAAAATTAGAGGGGCAAGCATTAATTGTTCAAGATTATGAGGGGATCCAATTTGCAACTTTGTACTTATGGAGAAGTTTTCATGTCACTAAGCTATAAGGTCATTAGCTACTGGTGACACTTTAAATTATGCATAAAACACTTTGATATTCTTCCTGCAGCAATGTCTCTTTATGCCTCTGTTTGCCAAGATCCATATAAACATTACTTGGCCGACAGTAGAGACACACAGGGGTAACATGGGGGGCATGGTTTGGATTGAATAATCTGTAATAACCACAAAAACTTGCATGAATGGTACAATGTGTTGAATTATCCATGCCGGGGAGGGGGGACCATTCAATGAGAATTACATTCTTAAAGATCCCGTGATCTTTTGAATTGGCTGTCACTTTAATGACCGGACAAGAAGGGTGTTGAATGCAAAATCACAGACATTAATGTGATAGTCAGACAAAATCTATTAATGTTGCCACCTACCATGAACACACAATCTCACCGATCCCACCACCTGAACATCAGGAAAATAATAATAAGCATATGCCACAAAATTGTGTATAGCTAAGTAGTCTCTTCAAGAATCCCCTCGGATGAATAAGCCAGGCAGCAAAACGTAAAAACTATTGAAGGTGACATCCTATGGTTTAAGGAAATACAGTAAATCACCTCCTGTTTGGTCACTCCAGGTCAAAATTTTCCCCTTCTCATTTTTTAGAAACAGAAAAAACAAATTATTAAAAAGCATGGTAGCCAGGCAAACTTAGGGTGATGTATTTAACACCTGCATATTTGTACAGACAAGGGCATTAATTGAGTTTTTCCCAATTAAAGAACTGAAACTGTGAAATATTTTACCCATTGCCTAACGAATTTTATGGGTGAAGTTTCATTGTCCTCCGCTGTTAAGCGTAGGCAGCCATTTACTAGAAAACATCCACAGCAGATTGGGAATATGTGATGATCCGAGGCTTTGACGGGCTTGTTCATTGTTCTTCAGACCTAAATTTTTTCTCCAGAGCCTATCAATTTCTTGTTTCTCCAGCACCGCATCGTTTGAAGTCTTCCAAAGACAAAGTCGACGTCGGCGGTGAAGAATTAAAGAACATAAATTATTGAAAAAAGAAAAGGAGGGAAAAGCTGAAAATGCGGTGAGCGTGGATCGAACACGCGACCTTCAGATCTTCAGTCTGACGCTCTCCCAACTGAGCTATCCCCGCTAGTTGGTAGTTTGGCAGATTCGATATATCATCTTAATGAGTGTGTGTGTATATATATTTAAAAAAAAGGAAAACTAATACTGCAATCCTTATACTAGGGCTGCACATGGGCAGGGCAGGACCCTTGCCTGATACCCAGCCCGAAAAATGAACGGGCTGAAAAATGCAGCCCATTACCTGGCCCTGCCCATGAAAAGCCCTAGTAAGTTTGGGCAGGGCAAATGCGGGCTGGACAGGGCGGGCTTCCATGCCCAGCAAATTATTATACTATATTATTTAACTAGTTATTTATGTACTTCTAGATAATAAAATGTAACTTTATATTAAAATAGTAACTTGACTTTAATTTAGTTATTAGCAATTGATATATTATGAAACAACATTTTATAGTTGCTAAGAGGAGTAAACTATGAAAAACAAAAATGTTATTAGTATACTTTATTAAACTTGATTGCTTTTCTAGTTTTTAAAATTTCTTAACCAAATGTAAATATTTTTTCCCCCATAACTCCTAGATACTCATAAGAGCATGGATCAATTATACAAATTGCTAATAGTCATAATGTTTGCATTAAAAAAGAGAATGGTTATACAAATTGCAGTAAATGATAACACGTTTACTTTCAAAATCATTTAAAAATAAATAAGTATAATGAATATTGAATGTTAATTTAACAGAGTATTTGATTCAGGAGATAAATATGAGACAAATAAAATACATATAAATAAAATTATATATATTTTTGTGGGCAGGGCCAAATGGGCAGGGCAACATACCGTGCCCGATGCCCAGCCCTGCCCGACAATATGCCCAGCCCGAATATGCCCAATATATCTTTTGGGCCATTTTTTTAGGACAGGCTGGGCATTTTTTTGCGAGCTTGGGCGGGCATAACGGGCCACTGGGCTCCTTGAACACCCCTACCTTATACTATCATCTCATTTTGAATCAGGTCCTTCAAGTTTTTTTCTTTTTTATTAAATCCTTATTGATTCAACCGTTTCAGCCATTCCTCTTTCCGTCTGAAAAATGCTGAACAGGAGTAAACGTCGTTGAACAGTAGTGATGTGGGCCATGTGGCAGATCATTTTACCTTCAACTCCTCCTTCCCCTTTAAAGGATCTTGCACCTCAATTTCCAAGTTCAAAAGAACATAAAGTAAACAGTTTACACTTAACTCCTCCAGTTTCACCAATGTCACATAGCGATGATGTTTTGAAGAACCACATCAATTTTTTGGGGCACCTCCTCATACCTGCTTCTTACTTCAGTAGCTATCCGAAGCCACGTTTGAGAAGGAAACAGATAAATTAATTGGCACCTCAAATAATTGGTCGTTGATGCACCTTCAGCTCAGACTAATCTCAATGGGAGTGTTGTCATCTGCAGAACCAACAAAAGAAGTCATGAAAATGAAGGATCATATATTTGGTCAAAGGCCTTTTCTTGCAGCAGCTGGTACTGATATATATTGAGCTTTATGGTTCTAGTAACATCGTCTTGTCCCCTCCTGGAGCTTATTGGAAACTCTTCAAATAGATTTCCTCTCAGCATCTAGCATGTTTTTTTTAATATTTGAAGGCTTGATTGATTACTTTGTTTGAACTCGCTTGCTTTCGAATTAGCATGCAAATGGAATCTGCAAAAGCTGATTCTACTATGAATCTGACCGAGCAAATTATTGCCACTGCTTGTAGGATTGCTTCAACGGTAGCTTTCGACGAGATGCACAGCAGCGCCTTAGAACAAGGAAGGATGTGGGCTTGTACTCCGTTTCTCTCGGTATCGCAAGAATGAGTGTAAAAATGTTTGCTTTAATACTTTATGTTATTTTGAACTCAAGAAATTGACGTGTGCTAGATAGTTCAAAGGAGGAAGAGGAGTTGAACGCAGAAGGTTTCGCCACATCATTGCTATTCAACGGCGTTTACCCCTGCTCAACGTTTTCCAAACGGAAGGACGAACGGCCGAAACGATTGAATCAATAAAGATTTAATTAAAAAGAAAGAAACTTGAAGGACCTGATTCAAAATGAGATGATAGTATAAGGATTGTAGTATTAGTTTTTCCTTTAAAAAAAATCCACAACTTGACCTATGACTTAATTGTTTTAATATCTTTTAAAAATGTTTTGACCCTGAAAATATTAATTTGATTTTTTTTTGGAGAAGGAGAAATGGTCGAAAGAACTATTACCTCCGATCCTTATTATAAGACCCCATTTGACTTTTTGTTTGGTCCTAATTATAAGACCCCAATCTATTTTGTCTCCCATATTTATGTATTTTTTTCCAAGATAATCCTTCTACTAATGATAGTTCTAGTCAATATACTTAATTAGTAAGGATATTTTAGGAATGACAATACTTATTTATTATAAATAACTAACTTAACTTACTTCCTTAATCTCCTCAAATAAGTCAATTGGGTCTTATAATTAGGACCGGAGGTAGTATTTTATTATATTTATATGCAAATGTGCTTTTGGTTCGTCCGAATCAAACAAATTGTCATATGTCTTGTCTTAGTATGAAATTAAAATGCCTTTTATTACTTAATTTTTTGGTAACATATTTATATGTAATTTATCCAACAATCTATGCATCTGTAAATTATTTAAATTTTATAGAAGGATGCGATATTTATAAATTATTTAAAGTAAGTCGGTTTTAGAAAAATATGAGCCTGCAACCAAATGTGAAAGCTTAGATAAAAAGAAAAGAACTGTTAGCTTACACTTTATTAAGAAACAACATAATATTTGGATTAATATTCGTAATCATATTTTAAAGATGGCCAATAATGAATATGTTGCTAGTATACTAAAACATAATCTAATGTGGACCAATAATTATATCACCGAGTGATTTTCAAGGCCAACATCTCTTAAATAAAGTTTCGAACTGAGTTTTGTTAATTGAAAGAAAAGGTTATAGTAGTATTTAACATCATGATGTTATTTTCTTATAGTGCAACTAAAATTTTTGATATTATTTTTCATTTACATTCAACACCCTAATTTTATTATGATTTAGGTCATAGGATATACTATAAATAAGATTAAGGTGTTGAAATGATCATAAAAATAAGATGAAGATGTTAAATGCATCATAAATAAGATTAGAGGTGTTGGATGCATAAAAAAAAAAATAGAATGTTAAATGCTACTTTTTTTTTTGTTACAATTCATAGTATCCGTAATTCATTTTGGATTTAAGATTAATTTTTGTCGGGTCTAAAGCATGAAGGTTAAAACCCTTCCCAAAAGTGCGTTTTTTGGGAATAGGAGTAAAGCTGCTTATCATCTCAACCAGTAGTTTATTAATAGATTGTTAAATGCTACTTTACCTCTTAAAAACAAATGTTATGTTGAGAGAAGTCCTGAATTCAATTTAAATTGGAATTAATTAGTAGCATCATTTTTAAGGTAATTTGTCCCCAAAAAAAAATGAATCTTAATTTCATGCATTATACGGATTTCAAAAAGGATGCTTAAACCCCCTCACGCAAGTTCCCGTGGTTATAGTGCTTGTTAATTAGATTATGGTGAGTATTGGACCATATCCAATTATCCAAATCATTAATACATTTTTGCAGCCTTTTATAATTGGTAACTTGATACCCACCATCATGCTATTGAATGATGTGGCTGTCGCAAGGCTACAAATGTTAACGTTAAAAGTATAGGACCATATACAATTATCCAAATCACTTGGGTGTAATTGAGATAACATTCAAAAACATTTATAAGTATGTTTTATGTAAACTGAGATAAAATTTCTCTTATATATTTATTTTATATTCTGTAAATTACGATTAAAAAGTTAGCTATATACTATTCTAATTAGGAGGAAGCCATGAAAGCAACTCAACACGATCAAGAACATTAATAGTTTAATGTCGCATGCATCTTTGTTTTCATCCTAGATATAGATAATCCCTGACCTCAATCACTATTGAACAGATGTTATAGTTGAACTTGGGAAAACACATTAAATTTGATCATACACACGCACACATATATTAATTTTGCCTCTCAGAAGAGATGATCATCCTTAAGACACTAGCAACCTTTTTTAAGGCTTTATTAATCATGTTGTTATGAGTTTAAATTCTTCATAAAAAAATATAAGGATTAAAATATAAATGTATTCTGAAATTTTTTTTTGAAAAGCAATGTTATCTCAGAATTTTTTTAGATTCAATATCGCCTTAAAATTTTCAAAATGCAACAATGTCCCTTTATGTTGTTAGAAAACTAGCATTCAACGTTAAAAAAATTAATGTTGACTATTAATATTTTTAATAGTAAGAGGTAATATTATTTCATTTTAATACTTTTAGAACAATCTTGAACTTTAAAAATTTTTCAGGACTTAAATTATTACGATTTTTTTTTTTGCCAATATCACCAAAGAAATTAAGAAAACATTATATTTGGGATACGGTGCAGGTGCATTGGTGGCCACACTAGATTGATTTCAGGTCACGAGCCATCACTCTTCGCTCTCTCTCTCTCACAGAGTCTACACTCCTACACTGGACTGACAACTCATATGCCATCTCTTCCAAAACAATTTTTTAGACTGTCCCCTCTCTCCATTTCTGTCATCCTCTTATATAATACTTCCAAACAATTATGTTTCCCACTAATGTAAAGTCCTCCCCCTCCATTTTGAGCTCCTTCCTTCTTCCTCATCCTTCGCAGATCTACCATTCCCCATTATTATACCCAACATGAGAGACTGCATTGCCCTTTCTTCTTTCTTTGTTTTACTTCTTTTTCTGCTTCATGGAGCCAAATGTGAAGACCCCTATAGGTTCTTCACCTGGAAAGTCACCTATGGTGATATTTACCCTCTTGGCGTTAAGCAACAGGTACTTCGTTCATTCACTTTCTTCTGTGTTCCCCTCCTTGATTTGCATGTGATGTTAGCCTGTTACTGTTTCTGGGTAGTTTTCTCTTTTCTTCTTTGGGTGTTTTTGGTGGTTCGTTAGATCCAATGTGGCTTGTCTTGTTCAATTTTGCAGGGGATCTTGATCAATGGCCAATTTCCCGGGCCTCATATTGATGCTGTTACTAATGATAACTTGGTTATTAGCGTGTTCAACTACCTTAGAGAGCCACTTCTCATTTCTTGGTAATTTCTAGGATTTTCATTCTTCTTCTTGTTTTTTCTCTTCTTTTGCTATGAAAGTTCTGTTAATGGGAGATTTACATGGAAAGGAACTTTCTACTTTCTACTTCTGTGGAGCATTGCCATGTTTGTTGGTTCTGACTTTTATATCAGTAGATCTCGCCAAGATATTATCTTTCTATAATATGCAGGCATATTCCGTTAATTAAAAGGTCAATGGGTGTAATTAAAGAAAGTGTTGAGTTTAAAATAAATTAGAAAAAGGAAATGATGATAAAATTAGGGTCCATATTGGCTTGGTTTACTTTTTTGCAACTCTGGCGGAACAACACAAGTTGATTTTTTTTTTTTTTTTTGCATATTTGGTAAGCAACGACCGAAGAATTTGGCATGGTTTTGCATTATGAATTGAATAAAGATTAATTTTAAGAATCTGAGCCCTATAATAAGTAACTCGACACTGGTCTCACGAATCTCTGGCAGGCTTCGTTGGGCATGTTAAAAACTTAAAATATTCTGTTTTAGCAGTTGGCAACTTACTGGCACCGTACGTCAATGTTTATTAAATTAATCTTCTGAAGCACTTGGCAACATGTGAATCTCACCAACCCACATGCTATATCTTATGTCTTTACTGCACAAAAATTAATTGTAATCATTATGAAAAAAATAATTGTAACTTGTAAGGTCGAGTAAGGATTTGGATTTTCTGCATTTCTTCAAACAGTTGATTAACTTACGAGAGAGAAAATTACTTTTCATCTAAGATTAACATTCTAATTTTGTACTCTTTCGGTTTTTCCATTTAATAGGAAAGTGTCCGTAAGATGACTTTTGTGAATGACTAACAGATGGGGAGTGATCTCATTATCTAGACCATCTACAATATTGGAGGAAGCTTATCAATGTCAAGTTCTTATAATTACATCTGATGTCTTAATCCTACCAAGGATTTACATAACTTTGCTGATAATTTTGTGATATTTCTTTAGTTATTGATTAGTATTATAATTGAAAACATTTTGTGCCTATTCCTCACCACAAATACAATGGGCCTCTGATAACTAAAATTTCTTTTAACAGTTCAAATATTTTAGGTACTTATATCAATTTCTGAAACTTTGGGCATGAAACAACACTTAGAATGACATCATCTTACGCATTCTGTCATCTTGAACAACAAGAAGAACCTTAAATACCAGTGTATCAAACAAACATAGACATCTTAGAAGCTTCTTGAAACTTAAGGTGCCACGACAAAAATGTTGTGTAACAAGTGCCTGATTAATTTCACCATTGTGCAGGAATGGGTTACAGCACAGGAGGAACTCGTGGCAAGATGGAGTGTTTGGAACAAACTGCCCTATCTTGCCTGGGCGGAACTTCACATACAATCTGCAGGTTAAAGACCAGATTGGAAGCTATTTCTACTTCCCATCTCTTGGAATGCAGAAAGCTGCAGGTGCATTTGGCTCTATCAGAATCTGGAGCCGTCCTAAAATACCTGTCCCTTTCCCTTCTCCTGCTGGTGACTTCCCTGTTCTTGCTGGAGACTGGTTCAAGACAGATTACCGTGTAATAATTCTATAACACTTGTTTCAGTTTCTTCCCTTCTGTTTTCAGGTTCTCTAATTTATCTCCTCTTGTTACTGAACTACGGCTAATTTCTGTTTTGTAATATGTAGAGACTAAGAAGACTCCTTGAGAATGGCCATAATCTTCCATTCCCTGATGGACTTCTCATTAATGGACGTGGCTGGAATGGTTACACTTTCACAGTTGATCAAGGTTGGCTTCTGAATAAAGTTTGATTCCCCCATTTTAGGTTTTGGTCATTACTGAACTGCATCAACATTGACTCCAGACTTGGTCATGCACTGGATAGCTTGCTCAGTCCCAACAAATAATCTCAATTTGAAGTCCAAATTAAATCTGGGATTTTGATTGAGACCCAACTTGAGTTATAATCAATTTCTAGCTTAGTTGTCAAAAGGCCTAAGCCTAGCTAGGCTTGGCTTGAACTTAAATTTATGAAGATTAATATATATAATTTATTTATTTTTAATCTTGAAAGCGTATAATCAAATGGCTTTAAAAACTTTAAGGCTTAAAGATCTGTGCATTTTATTTTTAGAATTTTGTTCAAAATTAATTTAAATAAATAAACAACAGTTCATCAAGTTCCAAGGTTGAGTAATCCTAGTTGGCCAAGACTTCGGATCATTTTTATTTTTTTATTTCCTCCTTCAAAAGTCGTAACTGAAAATAGCCAAGACCAATTTGTGAACTGTCTTGATTAACAGACATTGAGCATTAGTTTTTGAACCATTGGTGCTTCATAGCTAAATTTCAATTTTTTTTGCAACAAAAGCTGACATTTTTTCACAAACTTCCAAGGTTGTGCCTGTGGTTACATCATTGTTCCATTATCGTATATTGCAGGTAAGACATATAGATTCAGGATATCAAATGTGGGGCTTACAACATCCATAAACTTCAGGATACAGGGTCACACGATGAAACTTGTAGAGGTAGAAGGGTCACATACACTTCAAAATGTATACTCTTCTCTTGACGTCCATCTTGGTCAAAGCTACTCTGTGCTGGTCACTGCTAATCAGCCCCCTCAGGATTACTATGTCGTGGTCTCTACAAGATTCACCAGAAGGGTACTTACAACAACAGCCGTTCTTCATTACAGCAATTCTTTTAAGGGGGTTTCTGGTCCTGTTCCTGTAGGACCTACCCTGGATGTTGTTTCATCTGTCAGGCAGGCCAGATCCATCCGGTATGCTTTATTTGTCTTTCACTTCATCATTTATTTAAAGTATTATTTTCTTTTAAAGTCTATCTGTTTGAATTTGAAACTGATGTACTATTACACTATTACACTCCTCTTGCTCTGTTTATCATTCTCACTGTCTTCATCTACATGAGAATGCTAATGCAGTGAAGGACTTTATGGTTAAGAGTTTGCTTCGCTTATAATAGTGTTCTAAGATTTTGTTTCCCTTTTTTGGGCCAAGTGCAATGTGCTTGTCATTTTTTTATTGGTAAATGCACTCTGCTTTTTATGGGAATTAAGCAGATATTCAATTTTAGCCTTGTAACAGCTTTCGAGACTCAAACCATATGAATTATAAATAAAAAGAAATACTTTTACTAATAAATTTTTTTGTCATCAATTTAATGTGAGTGTATATTCCTTTTATGTTTGAGGCCAAATGCCCCAAAGAAATTAAAATATAATGAAACTAACCATAAAAAATTTGCATGGCGCCCTTCAAACCACAGGGAAACTATAATTTACCCTATCTTATCCTCTACCATCAAGAACACCGATTGACCTAAATTTTATTCGTAAGTAGTTCTGCCATGATTTTAGTGTTTCTTACATCTTTTAGAACCTTGTCATAGCATTCTTTATTGGTTTATTTCAAATGGGAAACTATCCAATATTGACTAAGATTGTTTTTTCTGATGCTCCAACCAGATGGAATCTGACAGCAAGTGGACCAAGACCAAACCCTCAGGGCTCCTACCACTATGGAATGATCAAGCCTTCTAGAACCATTGTGCTTGCAAACTCTGCTCCTATTATCAATGGGAAGCAGAGGTATGCTGTTAATAGTGTCTCATTTCAACAACCAGATACTCCATTAAAGCTTGCTGATTACTTCAATATCCCTGGAGTTTTCTATGTCGGAAGCATTCCTAGCTACCCCACTGGAGGAAATGGCTACCTCCAAACATCGGTCATGGGTGCTAATTTCAGAGAATTTGTGGAGATTGTGTTCCAAAATTGGGAAAACACTCTTCAGTCATGGCATATTGATGGTTATTCCTTCTGGGTTGTTGGGTAAGCTAGCATATATCCTTAATAAACTGTCTTTCCTGTTCCTTTTCCATTTGGGTAAATTACTATTTATTCTTGTGGTTTGGCTCAAAATTAAGTTGTCTTTTGTGATTCAAACCTCAAAGTTCATTATTGAATTCCATATGGTTTGTTTCATTGCTATGCAGCCATGTCAATTTGTAAGTGAAACGGCATTTTAACAAATTCAACTGTTCATGGACCTAATTATTTTCCCTAGACCTTGATTGTAAAATAACACAAGTTTATATTAGATAATAACAGAACCAATGGCATGAGACTATTAGGGCGAATTTATTTAGGGCCAAAATATAGAGTCTCAAGTGTAATTTACCCTTTTCTGTTTCCATTCTAAATATCTGACTTGCCATTTTGTGAAATGTTCAGGTTTGGTAGTGGCCAGTGGACAGCTGCAAGTAGAAATAGCTACAATCTGAGAGACACTGTTGCTAGATGCACCACTCAGGTAAAAACCATGGAAGAATGTCCTTCCAATCATTTGAGTAAATTTGTGACTGAACAGAAAAGGCTGAACATTTAACTTGTAAACGGTACATCAAGAAAAACCTCAAACACTGGAGAGATCCATTGAAGTCTTTTGAACTTTTCATTATCTCTGCATCCAAATCATACTCATTAGCTTTATAGGTCTTTTTTGCTCATATACTAATCCTAATCTTAACATTAAGCATTAATTAATCTTCGGTTGACTGATCTGGGAAAAGAAGTTTTCTTGAAGTCATTTAATGGATACATGTGTGTCAAAGTTTCTTATCTTGCAGTATAATCCATTATTGAAACAAAGCTGTCTTGTTCCAAATGAACTCAGGTATACCCAAGGTCATGGACAGCGATCTACATGCCTCTGGACAACGTGGGAATGTGGAACATAAGGTCTGAGAACTGGGCGAGGCAGTACTTGGGGCAGCAATTCTATCTTAGGGTATATACACCTTCCAAGTCTTATAGAGACGAATATCCAGTCCCAAAGAATGCTCTTCTTTGTGGCAGGGCAAGGGGTCGTCACACAAGGCCTTTCTGACGAGGACAAGACAAGTCAAACATCTGATGTTGAGTTGAGAATTTGATTGCCTGTATTCGAAGAGTTTACTTAAATGTTGTCTTGTTAATTTATGTAAGTAGAATCGTACATTCTTGATTGTCACGAGAGGGTGACATAATGTCATTGATTTGGATTTGTTTATGTTAACATGCGGGAAATTTAAATTCTAGAGCTCATCTTCAGCTCTGGATTTTGATCAAAGGCGGGAATTTGAATTTCTTAGCAACGACTTATCAAGCTTCTGGTACTGAATTGAGGTCACAATCTGGGCAAATCCTTTTAAGATTTTCTTGTTTAATACCACCACTAATATGTAATATAAGAGTTAATTAATTAATTTGGATAAATTAAAAAAATTAGTTAAGTTAGTTATTTATAACAAATATGAATTGATTTTCTTAAAGCACTCTTTTTAATCATAATTATCATTGGATGAAAACTCTTTGTTATGTATAATCAATAGGGATATTTTAGATAATTAATTATAACTTTATGAGACATATTGGATTGAGATATTATATTTAGGACAAATTTAATTTCTAACTTGTTTTTATATTTAAAACCGGAGATAGTACATTTAAGACCAACTAGAATTAATGCGTCGCAAGGAGGAAAGTGTAAATTTTCAAAATTCAATGTTACCATAGATTAGCGTATTGTTGGATCTAGTTAGGGGAAGTTTTTTTTCAAACACCTAATCTTGAGAGAGATTGAAAAGTTTCTTTCACTTGACAGAATCATTGCTGGTGATTGTCACTATACAACTGGTATACAGTTATACACTTTATGATAATTTTTGTTGGGATGCCTGCATTTTCCCTGTGATCCTACGACTGCCTAATGAAAAAGGAAAAATGCCTAATTTTTGGTGGCACGGCTATGTTGTCTGGGATGGTGGGTTGGGACTTTTTTAAGTCAAGAGCATATATTCTTTTCACATTATAAATGGACATACTAATTAAAAATTACTACCTCCATTAAGACATGTTTGACTTTTATTTTAGTCCTAAATATAAGACCTCAATCTATTTGTCTCTCATATTTATATATTTTTTCTAAAGTAACCCTTCTAATAATAATAGTTCTAGTAAATATACTTGATTAGTAAGGATATTTTAGGAAAGATAACACCTATTTAGGACAAATAACTAACTCAACTTACTTCCTTAATCTCCTCAAATTAGTCAACTGGCTCTTATAATTATGATCGGAGGTAGTATATTAGAGTTTTATGAATATACCAAACAAATTTTTAACCCTACTTCTATTTAAAAAACTCTTCCCCGATGTCAAACAGGCATCAAGGGAAATATCATACTACCTTCGATCCTTAATATATAAGAGTTAGTTGACTAATTTGAACAGATTAACGAATTACTTAAGTTAGTTATTTATAATAATTAGGTCTTATTTTTTTTAAAAATATCCTTGCTAATCAATATATTGGCTAGAACTATTATTATTACAAGGATTATTTTGAAAATAAATAAATATGAAAGATAAAGTAAATTTGGGTCTTAATTATATTTAAAACCAAAATAAAAGTCAAATGAGTTCTTTTATTAAGGACCAGAGGTAGCATATACTCTGATGAAATATCAGTAATTCTTTATTCGATTGATGGTTTGCGGCTTGCCAAGTTGCACTCTATCAGCTTCTATGCGTATGTTAATGTATGAATGAAGTTATTGCACTCGTTACTAGAACGAATTCAAATCCAGCAGACCTGTCAATATGACAAATATGAATACAAATCACTGAGGAGAAATGCTAAACATATATATATGTTGAATCACTCTCAACAATTACTTTAAGCCCAACCCCTCCAAGGCAGCTTTAAACAACCAACTAAGCATATACACAGACCTGCGCAAATCCTCATACATGACAAGCTTTTATGACAAATATGTGTATGTAGACACTGGTCAAAGGTTGTAAGAATCCATTAAAGTTGTTCCTATTGCAGTGTTCTTTGAAGTCTAAAGGGAGGGGGTGACAGCAGCAAATATAGTACTCTCTGAATAGAGTCAAGAACACACACACACACACACACAACATGAGCAGTGAAGATACTGCAGGGTTTCTGGAATCCTACGTAAGACTAGACACGAGAGGGAATATTCTGCAATATTCTGAAACCGCCTGGTCTGATTCTGATCTCTTCCATTCCATGCATTCGCATGTCAGTGAGGTCTGGTTTTTCTCAGCAAACTTGGCTTTGTCCCCAGAAACTTCCAAGTAAAGCCTCCTTGCTTATTCCAACCAATGGCATCTACCTGTGTCCATACCCTGCAAAGCTAAGGTGTGAGCGTGGGAGGAAATTCCGACATGCGAGCTATGCCTAC
Organism: Neltuma alba; assembly: GCF_004799145.2. Taxonomy (NCBI): domain Eukaryota; kingdom Viridiplantae; phylum Streptophyta; class Magnoliopsida; order Fabales; family Fabaceae; genus Neltuma; species Neltuma alba. The sequence continues at coordinate 3,555 of NW_021634322.1, read as the reverse complement.
GTGGCAACTAACCCGCAACAACGTTTGAATACACACACATGGCCGTCGTCTCTGCCCCGGATAACCGGAGCGTTTCATGAACTGATTAGTGTAGCTTCTTCGAATATGACATTCTGGGTTTTCATCAATAATACTTTGTTTCCTCTGGAGACATCATTGCTTATGTCAACTTATATCTTAGTTAACTTCTGAAAATCTTTCTAAAATTTAATATTCGCCCATCATTAAGGACCCATTTGGATTGGTAGTAGAAGCTGGATGTGATATATTCAAAATAGAGATAAAAGAAATTAGCTAGATTGGTGACGTAATTGTAAGATATGGAACTTAGAATTATATATTCTCTTGTTGCTTTTATTTTCTTCATATACAAATAGATGGTATAATGATATTCATTATTATTGAGTTAGATTTAAGTATTTTTTATTCTAATTGAGAGAAACTCTTTCAAAGTCATTTAACTTATTCATACATATTTGAATTTAAAACTTCGTACCTAAATTTGTTTTCTTGGATCTCTCTTTCACATGCATGATTGTGTAGCTATATAAAGAATTTCTCTTCTTTTCAATGTTTTTACTTTATCTATCCTTTTTATGACTAAAGGAGATCTCCTCAATTTATACATAAAAACACATTCTTTTCTAATTCATTTATGATTTCCCCCTTAATTATTTCCTTTTTCCGGGTCTCTCTCCTCTTGGGCCGTTAAACTGAAGATTACGGTTTTACTGACTGGGTTGTTACAGCCTGCAGTAATAATTTGATAATTACTGTGATGGGAACATTTGTTTTTTTAAAAAAAAAAATACAGGGGAAGTGCTATTTTATAATGGAGAGGTCTTTGATTATTTGAGCAGAAAAAGAATCTGCAGAACTGCAGGGAATATATAATCAATGGCTGTGGGGTTTTGATCAAATGTTAAAAGCTATATCAATTTATTTTTTTCAGAAAAGAAAAAAAAAAGGTGGCTGTGGCATTTCAAGACAAAAAGAAGAGAAAATTAATTAGACAGCAGAATCTTTTGTCCTTATTATAAACAGACAGAATGTCCGAAAAAATTATCATGATCTGAAGAAAATGATATCACACTTAGACTTTCTTGGTGGGAATATATATAGCTCTCTAAAACCTTCCATTTCATGCAATTCATCATGAAGCCAATAACTTTGTGAATTACTATTATACTAGGGATTTTGAGTCATGAGTTTCCACCACATCTCATCATTTAAGAATCTGCAAAATAATTTTTTAATTCCAATTCTGAATATAGGAGCAGATGTAACTAATTTGCATATAGGGTTAAGATGTATCCAGTATTCCAAAATATTTTTTCATGTACATCCAGCACCCTAAAGTATTTTGTAGTGTATTTAGTATTCCCAAATATTCCCGAAATATTTTTTTTAGATGCATCCAGTATTCTGAAGTTTTTTTTTGTCTTGTGCTGAATACACCAAAAATATTTTTGGATGCTAGACGCACCTAAAAAAAATACTTCAGGGTACTGAATGTACCAAAAAATACTTCACAGTAGTAAACGCATCTGAGAAAATATTTCAAAATGCTCGATGCATCCAATGAAATATTTCAGGACACTGGATGTACCTTAACCCTTCATATATGATGAACATTAGTTAGTTTAGTCATTTGTTATAACTATGTTGTGGTTTTCTTAAAATACCATTTTAATCATTATTATCTTGATTGATAAAAATTCCTTTAATACCATACCAGGGGTCCTAAATATAATATTTGGTTTTTAGTGAACTACAAAGTACTCCTCTAGTCCTATTTATAAGACAGAGAGATAATGCATTTTTGTTCTATTTGTAGGGCATTAAGAGAGATTTTTTGTATGAATGTATAAGTTTACCTGTCATTTATTATTGTGTTGACTTCATTTATATGAAGTAAAATGTATATTAAATAGGAATAAAGTTAAAAAGTTGTTAAATTTTAAATGAGAATTAATGAAGTTTAATGTTTTTTTTGTCTATGTGAAACATGTTAGAAGTGACTTATAAATAAGACCAGAGGGGTAGATCTTATATTTAGAACTAGAGATAGTAATATATGCAATCAATGCGAATAATTTGGAAAAAAATTATAGATTTGGGAGACAAGAATTGATTGAGGCATTACATTTAAAATCAAAATATACCTGTTAATTAACTATCCCTTGTATTTGGAACACACACCCACATAATGAAGATTCGATTTGTCTGCTTTATATTTCAAATGGAATTTATGAAGTTTTACATGAGAGATCTGAAACTGCGTGTTTTTTTCTTCTATCAATCGAAAGTGTGTAAGACTACAAGCTCATGAAGGGGTCACAAAAGGACAAGGCCTTTAGTATCTTTATTCTTCTTTTGTTCCTTTTAGGAACCGCCTGCTCCTAGCTAGCCAGCAACACAAATTATGAGGACACTAACAAAAGTTACTATTAATTAATGAAGAGGTCTCAACTACACTCTCTCAAAGTCTCTCCAATATCATCACTTTCTTCTCTCCTCCTCCTTCTTCACTTGGCATTAGGGTTGCTGCACCGGAGATGACATTATTGGTGATAATGACCGGCGTTTGGGATGGAGATCGCCGGCCGTTAGGCCTTATGTACGGTCCAAAACGCCTCGGCTTCGGTGGACATCTGATCTTCACCGTTGCTTCTTGCTTGCAGTTCAGAGGCTTGGGGGAGAAGAGAGTATATAATATAATTAATTAAGTTTTTCTCAAATTTTGTCCTCTTATCATTCTTCCTGTTCTTGTTCTTCTTCTTCTTCTCTTATAATAATGACTGAAAAACATATATTATTCTTACAAGACATTCCTAGAATGTTTTTGAAAAAGTTGATAAACAGGTTTCAATTTATATTAATGTTGAATTTTGCAGGGCAACACCTAAGTTGGTCTTACAGCTCATGAATGTTAAGGGCCTTACCATTTCTCATGTCAAAAGCCATCTTCAGGTACAGCATCGATTATTATGGGACGTTCGGTTTAATTTTAACTTATTTTAAATGGTCCTAGGCTGTGTAAATATATAAGATGAATTTATCTCATAAATCGCAAAAGTGATTATTTTCAAGTAATTTTACTTTGTAATCTGCGTAGTTTTTTTTTTTTTTTTTCCGGTCAAAAGTGTAATCTACATATATAGTTACTTCATTCTTCTTCTTCGATAGACCTTCATTTTTTCTTGGTTAAAAACTGATTAAATTAAACCATTTTTCTTTCAGAAATAATTTTTTTAGTTTCCAAATTCTTTAGTATATGGTTTTGACCTTTATGCTTCTTTATTAATTATTAACAGATGTACAGGAGCATGAAGCATGAGCAGACGCTACAAGGTACGTGCAAAATTATTATTATTTCCTAAATTGGCTGGTAATTAATACCCAAAAAATTAATTAATGAATAATTAACCTGCAACTTGATTCCCTTTTAATTCCTTGACCAATATTACGAAAATGGTATCGAATATTCTTCGATCATTTCTCCATAAAATATAATATTTTCCACACGACACAAGATTAATTCAGAATTTCGGA
>NW_021634321.1:0-22205 GCF_004799145.2 Neltuma alba | reverse complement strand
TTTGTTTTTTTTTTTTTTGCAATTGCTTCTTTTTTTTTTTAAATAGTGAGGGAAGTGAGGTTGGGGGATTTGATCCCCTAACCTAATGCTTCCCAAAATAAGGAATGACCACTGAGCCAACAAATTTTTGTTAACATTATAATGCAAAAAAAAATATAAGTTAACTCATTTACTCTTGTTCCAGGTGATAACAACAATACATTTAGAAATAAAAAGTTCTGATTGTAAAATAACACATCTGGAATAAAAATTTAACAATATGTTTTTTTATAACAATAAATTTGTTGCAGGTAATAACAACAATACATTTAAAAATAACAAGTTCTTATTATAAAATAACAAGTTTGGGATTAAAATTTAACAACACGTTTTTTTTTTATAACAACACACTTTGTTTCAAGTGATAACAACAATACATTAAAAATAACAAGTTTGATTATAAGATAACAAGTCTGGGATTAAAATTTAACAATACGTTTTTTTTATAACAACACACTTTGGTCTGATAACAACAATACATTTGGAAATAACAAATTCTAATTATAAAATAACAAGTCTGGCATTAAAATTTAACAACACCTTTTTTTTTATAACAATTAATTATTTTATACTTTTGGAAAATAAATTATTTATAACTTATAAAAAGTACTTGTAATCTATTTAATTTGCTAAAAAATAATTTTTATCTCCAATTTATAATCAGAACTTGAAGTATAATTTTTTATAGATTAAAAATACTTTTTTATTGTTCAAATTTATAAATAAAATTTAGGAAAATGGCAACACACTTTTTTATTTTTTTTTAAATTTTTTTAATCTATATATCTATACAACTTATTATAAATTGAACTACTTCTTATAAATTATAAATAGTACAATTATTGTGAATTAAAAATACTTTTTGACTGCTTAAATTTATAAATGAAATTTATCTCTAGTTTATAATTAAAAATACTATTTTATTCTTTAAATATAAAAACTATTTTTAATATTTAAAGAATGAAATAATATAAAATTTATACTATGATTAATAGATTAAAAATACCTAATTATAAATACTTTATAATTTATAAAAAGTAGTTTGATTTTATAATGAGTTGTATAGATATATAGATTAAAAATTATTTTTTAGAGAAATAAATATATTAAAAATATTTTTTATAAGTTATAAATAATTATTTTTCAAAAGTATAAAATAATTAATTGTTATAAAAAATGTTGTGTTAAATTTTAATCTCAAACTTGTTATTTTAAATGTATTGTTGTTATCACTTGAAACAAAATGGTTGTTATAAAAAACGTGTTATTAAATTTTAATCCAAAACTGTTATTTTATAATAAAACTTGTTATTTTTAAATGTATTGTTGTTATTACCTGCAACAAAATTTATTGTTATAAAAAAACATATTGTTAAATTTTATTCCAGATGTGTTATTTTACAATCAGAACTTTTTATTTCCAAATGTATTGTTGTTATCACCTGGAACAAGAGTAAATGAGTTAACTTATATTGTTTTTTTGCATTATAATGTTAACAAAAATTTGTTGGCTCAATGGTCATTCTTTATTTTGGGAAGTATTAGGTTGGGGGATCAAATCCCCCAACCTCACTTCCCCCACTATTTAAAAAAAAAGCAGTTGCAAAAAAAAAAAACAAAGGAAGGCCGCCGGCAGTGGCCAGAGCTCCAGCGGGTCGAACCCCGCCAGCAGTGGCTGGAAGCGGCCGCCGGAGCTCCGGCGCCGGTGGCCGGATTCCGGTGAGGCAGTGGCTTTATTTAAAAAAAAAAAAATTAAAGAGGAGTATTTTGGTAATTTGGCCATGATTTCATAATTGCAATTTGAGACCCGGTCCTTGTGAGTAATTTCACTTATTCAGGTGACCTATCTGTTATTTTGCATATTATAGGGTCTTTATTTGTGATTCTCCCTATTCCTTATTTATTTTTTAAAAGTTATTCTTCTTATTTTAAACCTAAGACACCACATTTTGTTACACGTCAAAATAGATTTTATATTTAAAATAAAAAAATTATTCTATAAGTATGTATACTTCCTTTCAATTTTTAATTGGAAGAATTGTAATGAGATTCTAAATAAGAAATATAATTATTAAAAAATCTTAACAATAACTTAGCAGCTTGCAGTGATAAGTTCTAAAATAATAAATGACAATCCTTCACTTATTATTAGGATTTTTTAATAATTATATTTTTTATTTAGAACCTCATTCTTTGTTTTTAATTTTATATCTATGTATTTTTCTTAATTAAATATTTTAATTTTTTTTGTTAACGACATTAATCTTTATATTGAGATTTATGGTATTAACTAAATAAAATTATAGCGCCACTAAGGGAACAAAGTTAAACGAGTTAATAAAAAAAATTACATGTATCAAATTAAAAATTTAAAGAAAGTAGGTGCCTACAAAATAGCTTTTTTTCTCATTTTTATTAAATTAGGGACAAACAATTTTTTGACTCTTGTTTTAATACTTTTAAGGGTTAAAGTGCATCCACAAAATATTTTTTTAGATACATCCAGCGTTTCAAATATTTTGTGATATATTCAATATCTCAAAATATTTTTTAGGTGCGTACAACACATTAAAGTATTTTTTTGCCTTAAATGCACCAAAAAATATTTTTGGGTATACTTTAAAGTACTAGATGCACCAAAAGATATTTCACTGTGTTAGACGCACATAAAAAATATTTCTAGATGCTAGATATACTACAAAACACTTTAGGATTCTAGATGTACCAAAAAAAAAAACTTAGAAAACTAAGCGCACATTAACCCCACTTTTAGTTTATTTTCAAATTTAATTATACCTACTAAATGTCTCTGAAGTGTGTATACTCTTATTGTTAATATAAGAAGTTACTTAACTAATTTGAATAGATTAATAAAATAGTGACATTAGTTATTTGTAATAAATATAAATTGATTTTTTTAAAGTATCTTTTTTAATGATAACTTATTTTAGATGGAACCTCTTAACATGCATAATCATTAAGGGTATCTTAGAAAATAAATTACAAATTTAGAAAACATAGAAAATTGAGTTCTTATGTTTAAAATATACTTTAATCTCTAACTAATTACTACTTCCGGTCCTTAATATAATATCTCAATCTACTTTATCTTTCAATTTATCTATTATTTTTTAAGATAATCCTTGTAATAATGGTGGTTCTGGTCAATAAACTTTATTAGTAAAAATATTTTAAGAAAGACAATACTTATTTATTACAAATAACTAATTTAATTAATTTTTTAATCTATTCAAATTAGTCAATTAAGTTTTATATTAAGAACGGAATAGCATCATATTAAGGAATAATATATTTATAGATACTAGGATCTATATCTATATTTTTTCCAGAAAGTAGTGCTGGCTTGTTTATGGCTCCGATTCCAGGTGACTAAACGTACGTTTCCGAATCGGATCAACAACGGACGGAAAAGTGGAAAACCAAAAGGTTAGTGTATCAATTATTTTATATTAACGTTTTCTTGGTTTTCAAATCCAGAAGACGCCCGTTTGGTCAATGCAAACTCTTTTGGAATGTAATCGGGTGCAATGTAATGGATGCAATGCAATAATGATTACCATCAATATGTTTGGTTGTTATTAAGAAGATGTATATAAATTATTTTCATATTTAATCAGAATTATAAAAGGTCCAAAATGCCTAAAAACTCTCAATTCCCAATCATCTTCTTTCTCAACCAAAACACTAGCATCAATACAAAACCCAAATAAAAATCAGCATGTTTAAACGAAAAATCTTGAACAGATCATAAGCATAATAAATTAAAAGGGAAACAAAATATATGAATCAAGTTTTAAACATGGTTTCAAATCTTGTTGAGAGAACAAAATAAAAACTAAGATCTAAACCACGGAAGCATGAAAATCTCATGTTTGTCCCAACAAATACTGATTTGAACATTTACAAAAAAAAATAGATTCAAAGGAAGACATTCATAGAAAACAGATATGAAAAGGAGACATTCACAGCTTCAAAGTTGATGGCCAAAGATGAAAATGACGATAATGAAGGGAGGGAGAAAAAAGAGAAGGGCTTGTCATCGGGAAAAAAATAGAGAGAAGGGTTGGAGAGGAAAGGGAAAAATGTTGATTATGGTCAATGGGACTAATGGTGGGTGGCTTTCGATAATGGAGGAGGAGGGAGGAGGCAACGAGAACAAATATAAGGGTAAATTAGGCTTTTTAAACTATGCAATGAGTGGTAATGGGGATTCATAAGGGGAGGTATGAATGGGCATTACCAATTTTTTGATAATAATCATTACCATGGTAAACCCTATTACTAAACTAAAAAGTAACCAAACATATTTTTTTTGGTAATGCAATTTTAATTACTATGCAATCCTACAATGTAATTGAATCAAACGGACTCTGTTTGTAAAGAATGACATGACATCCAGGGGCCACGCGTCCCAAGATTTTTAACATTAGCGGTAGCAAATGTATTAACTATATTATCCCTCCTATTCTTAATACTCCCCTTCTAAAAGCTGATCAAGAATAAATTTAATTCTAAATATAAAATTTTAATTTTTTTGTCATTCTTTTTTTCCCCTTAAAATATCTAGAATTTCTATTAAGAAATAATTCTAATCATCCAATACACATAATCGAAGATAATCATTCAAGGAGATCAGCATAAATAACCTACTTAATTAATTTCTTAACATTTATAAATTAGTTATTTAACTCTTATAGTAGTATAAGAGTTACTTAGTTAACTTAGATAGATAAGAAAAATAAATAGTTAATAACAAATGTCACTTGATCTCCATGAAAACCTTAACCTACATGCGTAATATTTGATCTCCTTATCAAACTCAATTAAAATAATGGTTGGAACGACATTAAATATGAATTAAAAATTTTTAGGATGATATTAGATCCAAAAAGAACTTTTAAATACTCATTGTTTCTAGCTAAAATTTCCGGAACTAATTGACACCTTAACAAAAATAACGTGAATGATATGTGAACTTGTCAATTTAACATATTTAGTTAACAAACGATTAAACTTAACCTGAATAACAAACAAGATAAAATTGTTATAATGTGAAAATTTATGAAAAATTAAATTAAATTGAAAAAACCACTGAAAACCCTTTTTTGGAAAAATTTTTGTAAAAAAATTGCATATTAACTCTAAAAATTTATCACAAATAAATTTAAAATTTATTTTTTTCACAAAAAAGTTATATTATTATTATTACTTTTATCTTTCTTGCCATTATTGTTGTTTAAGAAACATAATTTTTTGAATTTTTTATTAAAGCATATATTTACATTTTTACTTAATACGTATTGTAAGATCTTTTCTTTTGTGATTATTTTCCTGCGTTTCACCGCAAATCTGACGGAGGGTGATGAAAGAGAAGGGGGAAGAAGAAGAGAGAGGAAAGTCAAGTGAAAAAGACGGGAAGTAGCGTGTCATGATAATGAAAGGGGGGGAAGAAAAAATTTTGCCTGGAGTTTTTCGGAAAATGGGGGGGCAGAATGTGATAGTCACAGAGTTTTTTTTTCATAAAAATAGTCTTAATTAAAAAAATTGCCACTTTTATGGAGTTGCTGCATTTTACGATTATCCGAGTAGAAGGAAGATCGGGTGTAAGGTTTGAGTGGGTTTTTTTTTTTTTTTGTTGTCTACTCAGTTCACCGGAGTTTTGCTCTGACTACATTTGGATTCGACCCGCGTCGCGCACCTAGCTGTGGTGGGTGAGTCTCCCAACAGAAATTTCTACATGCGCGAGGTGAGGCTCAAACTCGACCTCACTTAAGTGGTACCAAGCCGTTTACTACTTGAACTAACCCCCCGTTGGTGGTACGAGTTGGGGTTATTGATGGACTAATTCGTTTGCTTTGAATCCGGCCAATCTTGAGGCCCCAGCCCAAATCTTCAACCCGTCACAAACAATGTTGAATTCTCCACATTTTCTAGGCGCTGCAGATTTTGAAGGAACCTTTCAATAACTTTAACGTGTGTTTGGCTCAACGGAGGAAAAAAAAAAGGGAGGGATTCTAATAAAGGGGAGGAGAGAGGAGGGAAAGAGGAGGGGTTTTAACGAAGGGGAAGGGAAGGGGAGGGATTTTAATGATAACTTGTTTGGTTTGGAAGGGGAGAGAATGAGAGGGATTTTAATGATAACTTGTTTGGTTTGGAAGGGAGAGAGAAGGGGAGCTGATCAAAATTTGACTATTTTAACCTTATAAAGTTAAAATGAAATTTCTCATTTTTATTTTGTCAAGATATAAATATGTATAATATGATTTATTGATTTTGACTTGCCATAATACAAATTATTTATGACTAATTATTTAAACAATAATTAAAAAATAACAAGAATTATAATATTTTTAATTGAACCAACCTTCTTAAAAAAATCAAAAAAAATAGATTGAACTTGTTGCTAATATATATTGCAATCAAAATAAGTATCCACATTTCCAAAATAAAACGATCCATACGAAAAACAGATTCACGAGCAAATATATCATCCACATTAAAAAAGAATTCAAATACGATAACATAATATAAGATTACTCCTAATGAGAATATGAAGAAGATCCAAACACTGTATCCATGATTACTGCTTTACATGCTGGAGGTGGGCATCGAACAACTGATCTCAATTTGCCAACATCACTCATAAGATAGTTATAAATCCAGGGCTTTTTGTCAGCATCAAATCCACATTCACTTATCAAATGCCAAACCTCTTCACCTGACATAGGAGGAATTTTGTGGATAAAACTCTCTCTTTTTATAACATTTGACTCATGTAATAAATCATTTCCCTGGTTCAAACATCATGAATTAAATCATGACCTCGAGCTAATGCTTCATTGCCTTCTCTAATTACTGTCGTGCATGTCTGATACATCGCTCTTCATTGTATTAAGATTGGTCTCCTTATCTTGAGCATGCTCTTTCCTTCTATTTTTACCATGATCACTAGTTTCTCCTTGTGGCTATTTAGAAGGTAAGGGATTTTCTTTACTCTTATCACCATCACTTAAAATCTCAACACCATCTAATGTGTACTCCTTTTGCGAGATAAGTTGATCTAGGTCATTGATAGTTTCATAATCTGCTTCCATAGGAGATGAATGACGTCGTTTTCGCTTCTCCTTTGCTGTTAGAAACTCATCTCCACCAGCTCTATCAGCTCCATATAAGATTATCATCTTATTGTAATTAGGAAATGGAGTATTTCGCCAAATTGCAGACTCGGTTTAGACTAAGATGATGCATATACATATTGAAAGAAACACAATTTAAGTTCCACATAAAAAAAAGAAAACAACCATATATAAAATGTAAAAATCATACCTGAATTAGAGCCTCCCAAACTTGAGGCTCAGCATCTCGCAATTAAATTGATGGGTCCCAAGCAAAACCACTTAGACCATTTTGAATATATCATAAACTTCTGAAAAGTTCTTTTTAATGTCTTCCAACAATTTTTTATTTTGTCCTTGTCAATCTTCCTACCAAATTGTGCACTCAATACTTAGACAATATTTTCATAAGCTGTAATGGTAAATGTTCCATTAACTTTCGACCATGTTCATACTCACACATGAAGGCATCAATAAGGGCATCATCTATAGCTTTTGTCCAATTGAGCAATTCCTTGCCATTGTTTGATTTTGTTGCCATTCTATAGGCCTGTTATTATAGCATAATAAAATTTGAATTGAAAAAAAAAAATAAAGATAAGTCTAGACTTAATCAAATTAATACCATAAATTGTTCTAACAATAACAAATATAAGTATTGAAAACAGAACTCAATCAAATTAGAAATATAAATCATTCTAGCAATAATAAATATAAGTACTAAAAATGAATCTTGATTAAATACGCCAATTAATCAATGAGCTTGAGCTTGAGCTTGATAGGCAATCCACATTTCATTAGCTATATTTTCTCTAATAAGCTTGCCTTGAGTAGCCTCCACACCTTCATTATTTGGAGTACGACTATCATCGTTTTCATTTAAATTTGCAAGTTCCTCATCAACTTCCCTAATAAGATCTTCATCAGGTTCTGTGGTCATCAAGTAATTATGAAGAATACAACATGCAAGTATTACTAATATTTGAGCTTTGACCCCATAAGTAGTCTCTAATGAACTAGATAAAATTTGAAATCATTTTTTCAATACTCCAAATGCTCTTTTGATTGCATTTCGTACTGATGCATGCCTTAGATTGAATAATTCCTTGTGATTTTGAGGTGGATTTCTTGAATATTCTTTTAAATGATATCAAATCCCTCTATAAGATGTGATAAGTCCACTTGTTAACATGAAACCAACATCGACAAGGTAATATTTTCCCACAGTGAATGAAAATAATTAATATAAATGACCGATAATAACTTGATTAATTGGATAAATTTTAAAAATTATTCAAGTAGTTACCTTGGGGAATTTTAAGCCTATCTTCTCGAGTCAATGCATTCTTTAAAATTCTTGAGTCAGATGCTATGCCTTCCCACCCTGGGAGCATATAAGTGAACCTTAGATCAAATGAGCATGCTGCTAAAATATTTTGTGTTGGATACTCTTTCCTACCATGATATCAAGGGGCATCTGCTGGAGATACTTTAACACGTATGTGTGTCCCATCTATTGCACCAACACAATCTTTAAAAAAAGAGAAGAATTTACCCTTATTATGAATCTCATGAGGTACTAAAGAACCAGTAGGTTGTAGCAAAAAATTTTCTTCTAGTTCAATAATGGCGTCTAATACTTTATAGAGATGACGACTAATTGTCTTACCAGACCTTCGAAAAATAAAGTTAACTACACGATTTCTTGCTTTGTGTGCCAATATATGAAGAGTCTTAGCAACTTGTTCTTCCACACTTACATATCGTGTGGCTCGTAAGCCGCCCTCTCTCTAAAACATACTACATAATTTTAAAAAAGTTTCAGGACCTATCCTAATCATGTCTTGACCATTTCTACTATTAGTTATTCGAGTCATTACTTCTTCACGTACTCTTTCTCTTCTGGAACTCATATTATAACTTTTTTTTTCTTATTCCACATACGAGGCATATAGTACCGTACAATAGCACAAATGACTTGAACTATAGCTCTTCGACGCAACTCCAAGTATCGACAAACCAACATAAAATATTGAATCAGCATTTAGCGAATCAACATATATCGATGTCTTACCAATTCCATCTAGAAAAAAAAATAAAAAATACTTCTAATCAAATCATAAATACTGTAATACTAATTAGTTGGATAAACACAAATAAATTTTTTTTGCTAATTCTTATATTATGGTACGTCTAATTTAATATCAATAATAGCACATATGTGCAATAAAAGTAATAGGAGTGGGAATGAGAACTACCTAGTAATTTATAATTTAACCACATGATGGGGGAGGTGGCTAGACAAAATTCAATAGAAATTGATAGAAGCAGAACAATAAATAATTGAAAATAACCCATGAATCTACGGAAGGTAAAGTGGACCCACAGAATTCAATTTTTATTCAAAAGCTAGCCTATAGAGAAGCACTTGCAAGGAGGATGAAAGGCGATGGATATGAGAAACGTAGGTAATCTCTTCAAATCTCTTATTCATCGCTCAATCGGTCCTAGCTCTGAAATCTTTTCTCCGGCTCCAAGAGTCACGTTTATTATAGATTATTAGATGCAAAAACCCAGAAAGAGTAATAAAATATTTCTGGGTGTTGTAGCCTTTCAGTTGCTTACTTCAAAAATCATGCAGAAAACTAGATAGAAATAGAAAGGAACACGCACTTGAAGCTTAGAAGAAGACAAGATTGATGGACTCAATACGTGGCGGCAGCTTCTTGGGTGTGAGCGTAGCAGATTAAGGTGTAGAAAAATAAGAGGGTTGAAAAGACAAGAAGAGGAATTAAAATATTTTAGTTAGGTTAATTTGGGAATATAATATTTTATCTCTCATCTCTCCTCCAAAAAACTCCACTTTTGGAGGGGAGGCTAAAAGGGAATAGGAAGGAAGGAGAAGCTCTCCCCTCTATAAAAAATATTTCAACCAAACGAGGAGCGGGGAGCAACTCCCCTCCCTTCCTTAAAAAATGTATTAGCCAAACAAGGGGAGGGGAGCAACTCCCCTCTAAAAAACCTGTACCAAACATAGCGTAAGAGATAACTTTTTTATAACAAAACCATATTGCTAATAGATCCACATTTATTATGGTTATATAAACTAACTTATTATATAATACTGTTATCTGTGATAGAAAAAAGTAGAACATAATCATATATACTATTATAGATAAAAGAATTTTTTTAACTCGTTCACATACAAACCATATTTGAAATGATCAATCTAATCTAACATTGTTATAAAACAATATGCTCTGGTTAACAGTAGTCATAGATTCATATATAATAAACTCCGCATTGTAACCCATTCAGGGCCATAGAATCTAAGAGTCTTATAAACAACATATTATAAAGCTGATAAACCAAAAATAGTAAGAATTAAGTCTCATCCATATTTTGTAATGAATTCATAATAAACAAATCACATGCGATCTTGGACCTCAATCCAACTATGAGCAAGTAGAATAATTGAAAGGACACAAAAACTTGATAATACATGAATAAGTTAAACACAGATTGTTCTAGGATGACAATATGCAGTAAACAACATAATTCATAGAGAGGGGAGGCGCAACAAGTCGCTAATGTAGCTGTAATCCTCCTGAGCCTTCCCTGACGTCCCTCCTCTAAAAGAAAAACATTAAACACCATGGATGAGATAACATATCAATAACTAAATCACTATCTATCGCACACACTAGCATGGGGCTAGCGAGGTGTCAAATAGGATGCACAGATTTAGTAACAATCAACAAATATTTATTTAATAGTTAAACTTACAATGACCAGATAAGTCAGATATTTTAGCCAACCTCATGCAATTGATCATGTCATAAAAGATGTCATACTTTTTATTTATTCACAAAATATAAATATCAATAAAGATTTCGTATCATCTGCAATCACTAAACCCAAATTCATCCTTATATCATTTTTATTTCCGCTTACTGGACTTATGGGCTAGATTCTTTCCACGAGTTGTAGGATAATAATAGTGGCCAATCATAAAGCTCCGTATGGTAGTCAATACCACGTGGCATGTATATATTTACTACTTCAATCATTTCTACCCCCTAACCAAAACCAGATGCATAGAGTCCACAATAACACATTTATATGCCTAATCAAATAAATTTCACAATAATACTTCATGGTCACAATTATTAATTTTTAATAACATAAACGGTTTTAACCTTTTTCAAAATGGCATCCCATAAGATAATTGATACAAAACATAATATAGGTATACAAAAATTAGTTATAAAACTACTTACCAACTTCATACCAGAGCATGCAACAGATAGAAATTTAGTTAGTTGGTCTCCTAGCTTAAATTATCTTTTAATAAAACCACTCACCAACTTCATACCAAAACATTCAATTCCTAAGTTCATTTAACTTAAATTATCTTTTAATTACTACCTATGGTCCTAATTATAAGAGCTAGTTAACTAATTTGAGAAGATTAAGAAAATAAGTTAGGTTAGTTATTTGTAGTAAATATGTATTGTCTTTCCTAAAATATCCTTGCTAATCAAGTGTATTGATTAGAACTACCATTATTAGAATGATTATCTTGGAAAAGAATGCACAACAAGAGAGATAAAATGGATTGGAGTCTTATATTTAAGACCAAAATAAAAGTTAAACGAGGTCTTATATTAAGGACCGAAGGTAGTATTAGGTTATATAATTAGAATAATTAAATTCATAACTTATATAGGAAACCCCCAATTTATGGCTTATGTTCTATTTTCATAGAACTTAGACAAGTAAATTTAATACTAGTTGGGTTATTCTCACTACAGGATATAAATCATTGATCTGATTGTTGAATTTAATTTTTTACCTGTCACAAGTCTATTCTCCATATTATGGCTCGATCTAATGGTGAAGGAATTTTAAATTGACTATGCAGGGTTCTTTCTACAAAATTTTAAAAAATGAGTTCAAAACGTACCTAATAACTCATATCTCAAAGATTAGATTAAGGATCCAACCGTTAAAATTGACGAGTTGGATATCACAAATAGGATGACAAAATTTTACCTTGATTCAACAATTTACAAACTCAAAACGAACATTTTTCTAAGACTGCTTTAGATGTATATAAAAATTATTTGGCTTATTCTTACTCTATCCATCACCTCGGTATATAGGCTCCTAGAGCTCCCTCATTTTAGTATTTAGTGTATGTAAGACTTCTATATCATGTTATGTTATTTTTTTCTATAATACTAAACACCCACACATTCACACACATATAATCATGATTAATTAAATTTACTTATATTTTGAATTCCATTAACTTTTTGGCAAAAGATATTTATTTATAAATTTAAATAAATTCTGGGTATAAAAATTTAGGATATTTACAGATTTCATATACAAGATTACTTGTTTTTGCTAAACTAACAAATCATACTTATAGGTACTAGCAAACTTTTGATGAAAGTCCTAAGAATAATAAAATCGTGATAAAAATGATGATCCGCATGTGAATTAATAGCAGTTTTAAAGCGTATATATTTATTAGCTATCAAGTCATAACCACCCAATATGATATTTGATACCATTCATGATTGTGCTATAAAATTGTTTTCCCAATAAGTACCGAGCCATGAGAAACGTCATCAGATATTTTATCCAACAGTGTAAATAGTTCAGTTGATCGCTCTTCGCTATCATGACTCATTATTTTCCGAATTTTTGAAACAAATGCGAAATAACGTGCGTGTATGGATAGAAAAACTTGCACTTATTTTTTCATTGGACCTAAGGCTTTGATTGGTTCAACAAAAGGGAGGGGAGGGGAGGGGAGGTTAATTGAAGGAAGGGGAAAGGAAGGGAGGGCAGGTCATGGGTTTTGTTTGGTTAGAGAGGAAGGAAAGGGAGGGGGATTTCTTATTTGGTTCATAAAAGGAGGGGAGGAGAAGCAATTATAAATTGAAAAATATGCCATCGTCTCTATATTTAGACTACTTTATTCTTTTATTATAATATTTATATCAAAATTATTATTTCTTAATTTATTAATAGTGGTAGAGAAATATCATTGAAAAAATTAAAAAAATACTTAATTAAAAAAATACTTAATTAAAAAAATATTACTGTTTGTTCTTGTTAAGTATGAGAGCCCAAATTAAAACACAAGAAAAACCCTCATTATTATATCATCTTCCATCCCCAACCACATATTGGGACAACCCTTCTCTTCTTAGTATTATTGTCTTCTTCGCACACCCAGCAGCCACCGCCAGTTTCTCTTTTCAAAATCGCATGTCCTCTTCCATCACCAGTCTTCTTTCTACCAAAAAAATTTTGGGGGACTGTTCCACTACTTGCTACAGCTGAAGGGAAGGAAGAAGATTACAAACATACAATAAAATATAGACCTTCACGGCTTAATCCAAAAGAAAACAAAATAAGAATGAAAAACATTAGAGAAAATGATAAATTAGAGGCAACAACGCGTGAATGGGAAGGAACCGTCGAAGGGGAAGTGTCAGATAAAATTGGGATATTGAAAAAACAGAAAAACTATTTTGGTCAAGAAATGGCAAATTAATTCTCTCCCCTCCAAAACCCCAATTTGGGAGGGGAGGGGAGGGGAGGGGAGGGGAAGGGAGGGGAGAAGGGGAAGAGATAGGAAAAAGACAAAATTTTTAACACACCTCCCCTCCCCTCGAAAAAAACCCCAACCAAACACTACCTCAGGGAATGATGAGTATAGCGGTGGGGCTGTACAGCTGATTGAAATCCAATATTTGGGCCACTGATTTGTTAGAACTTCTCATCAAAACCCTAACGTGGATAACCTTGTAGATACCTTAAAAAAACCCATAACAGCTTTTTTTCCTTTAAAACAAAAATAAAGGAATTGAATTGTCCTATAGCAAGGTGATCTATCATCATAAAAAATCTACCCGTATTTTGCGAACTTGATTCTCTTGAGTTGTAACTCAATGGTCCAAACATGAAATGACGATAACTATGATCGCAGAGTACCACTTGAGCATAGCTATGCCCACATTTTCGAAGTAAATAGAATACCCAAAAATATACAGAGAGATGTGAAGAAAGATGTCAACGCTAACTATATGCATGTATCTGCTATATTGTAATAGTTACCCCCCCCCCCCAAATTTTACAAGAAGTGCTGCCATGTTTTTAATTCCTATGCAGTATTTTATTGTGATAACAAATTTAATTGGAGGGCTGAAGCCTGAAGGCAAGAAAATAAAAGGATATTTGGAGGGCAGAATTTAATCCTGACTCACTAATTTCTTCCAAACGGCTTTGAATTTTGGGATAATTAATATATAAGTCCTTATAATTTTAACTGGTTTTTAATTAGGTCCTTATAATTTTTTTTCTTTTTATCAGGTCCTTATACTTTCATGTATTTTTAATCAAGTCCTTATTTTTTTTCTTTTATCAGGTCCTTATTGTTTATTTTGTTTTTAATTAGATCTTTGTAGTTTTTATTCTTTACTTTACAAATAATAAAATTTTAAAAATAATAAATTATTGTAACAATCTTATGTTAATGTTCTTTTAAATTTTTAGTTAAACAAATATATTATTTATTTTCAATTCGAATTTTATAATTATAAAATTCAAATTATAATAATAAATTTTTCTAAAATTAAAATATGATTATAAATAATTTATATTAAGTATAATTATATTCTGATTATTTATTAATTACTAAATGATTATATTAATTATTTTGTCCAATTATAATTATTAATTTAAAAATGAAATTAATTTTAAAGAATAAAGTTAATAAATAATTTTTTAAAAACTACAAAGCACCTAATTAAAAAATAAGTGAAACTATAAGGACCTGATAAAAAGAAAAAAAAATAGAAGGACCTGATTAAAAACACATGAAAGTAAAAGGATATGATAAAAAGAAAAAAATTTTATAAGGACCTAATTAAAAATCAGATGAAACTATAAGGACCTGGAGATTAATTATCCCTTGAATTTTCTCCATTACAAACTACTTTTTCGGTTCTTAATATAGGACCTAATTGTTAAATTAATTTTAGTCATAAATATAAAACATATTTCTCATATTTATTAATTTTTTCTAAATTACTTCTATAGATACTCCGTTAACTATAATCAAATAAATGAGAGAATAATGATATTAAGAAAGATAATTTGGTGTTTTAGGAAAAAAAACATGTCATATTTGTTATACTTAACTAACTTACATAACTTCCTTAATCTAATCAAACTAGTTTAATAGGTTTATATTAAAGATCGGAGAGTACTAAATTTTTGGGATCATGACTTCGTTAGTATTATATTTTTGGGTACTGCGACATGGGGGTGCCTATATGTACGTCCTTAACTTACAATATCTACCAAAATTCTTACCTCAATTCGAAGAGATCACAAGAAATCATAACGTGTAATTATTAATGGCATTAAAAGGCATTTTGAAAACGCAATTAGTGACGCACAAGTAAATGGGGAATACTCATTGCGGCATATAAATAAATAAAAGAATCAGGGAATAATAATTGATGACGCAAAATTAGTGACAATGAAAATGCTTAGACCCATTTTAAATTTGTTGATTGATTGATGATTTTTTTAATCAAAGATTGATGATTGATACTTTATAGATAGTAATAAAATTAATTAAAATTAAATTTTATCAATCAATGCCATTTAATTAGGCCTGATTATCATATGCACCAATCATATCGCGTCAATAATCCTACATAAGTGAGATTTGGGATGGCTAAAAATCCTCAACGATGGCCAAAATTCTGAAATCCATCATTGTGCTCTTCATATTATTGGCATCAAACTTGGTTGATGCCAAAATGCGAGTGAGTGTGACCAACATGTTAGATCATAACCTGGACTTGACTATCCACTGCAAGTCCAAAGATGACGACCTCGGGGAGCATCTTATTCATCACTTACAACGCTATGAGTTTGCATTCGGCGAAACATTCTTTGGTACAACTCAATTCTTTTGTGGCTTTCAATGGAAAGGAGCCTTCAAGTGGTTTGATATATACATAGAGAAAAGGGATGCATGTTATTCTGGACGCTGCAATTGGAAAATTAAGCAACATCAAGCATGTATGCATGACGGTGACAGTGAGATTGAGATTTGTTATCCATACAATAAAGTAGGATGACCAACACTTGTTGTAAGATCTTATTGATCGTAATGAGTCACAAATCACTATTAATTGCTCCTGCGTTTCTCCTCTCCTTTCGCGTTCTACTTTTATGCTATTAGTACATTTCCCGTTATTGCTATTATTTTCATTATACCTATTCTTTCGATCCTTAATATAAAACCTATTTAACTAATTTAATTAAATTAAGAAAGTTAGTTAATTATAAAAAATATGGCATATTTTTCCTAACACACTATAATCATCTTTATTAATATTCTCTTTATTTTTTCTATTTGATTATGGTTGAAGAAGTATCTATAAGGGTAATTTAGAAAAAATTGATAAATATAAGAAATAGATATCATATTTATGACTAAAATTAACTTAATAATTATGTCCTATATTAAGGATTGGAGGAGTATTATAATATCTTCCCCCTTATTTTCCTCCTTTATCCCTTTCGCCCCCCTTACTTCATTACTACTGCTCTAATTTTTTAAGACGATGCTTCAGATTTCAAGTTTACTTTTAATACAACACCTCCCTCCAAAAAGAAAGAAGGTAATAATAGGTTCATACGTACCGTACATAGCCTTAGACGCCTAAGGCGATGATAAAACAGTAAGGGCGTGCGACTTAAAACCACATGGTCGAAGGTCAAAGCCCTTCCTCTCATGCTTGTCTTCGTCTGCGTAACAAGTACTCTTCCGATATCCGATCTATTTAACTAATTTTATTAGATTAAAAAAATTAAATAAATTAGTTAATTATAATAAATATGATATATTTTTTCTAAAATACCATAATAATATGTTTTATATTTAGAATCAAAATCAATTTAACAATTATGTCTCATATTAAGAACTGAAGAAGTACTTTTTTATTTTTTAAAAAAAAATCCAAAATAAAAGAACAGTATTAGAACAAACACGTAAGAGCTGCCACATGACCAGAGAGAGGGAGAGGGGGATGATACTGGCTAGACGGCTTCTGTTGGAAAGTCAAGGCAC
The DNA here is from genome assembly GCF_004799145.2 of Neltuma alba. NCBI lineage: Eukaryota > Viridiplantae > Streptophyta > Magnoliopsida > Fabales > Fabaceae > Neltuma > Neltuma alba. The sequence goes on along the minus strand of NW_021634321.1, from coordinate 4,859 downwards.
GCGGGTGGGACCACCGCATAGGACGGCTGCCTTGCGCTTGGACTATTAGTTATTCCAATTTAGGGTTCCCTTTTGACCCAAAAAAAAATTTTGGGGTTCCCTGTTTCGCGGACTCCTTAGATGCCCTATCCTTTCCCGTTTCAGTCCCTTCTTTCTAACCTTTCAATCCCTTTTTTCCCCAAAATTTTATTTTATTTAAATCCGACGCCAGCCCAGGTCGAAAGTTGAAACCCCAAACTTTCGGACGCCGCTTCTCCCCGCTACCCTTATGCTCCGCTGCCCTCCTTTGCTCCCACAGCTGTGCCGTTTTGGGGGAAAACAAGGGAGGGTCAGTACTTTTTTAATTTTTTTTTAAATTGAGTATCCTAAATTAATTATTAGTATACTCAACATTCTAAAATATTTTATTAGTGGCACCAATATCTAACACTTATTATTTCGAACTATTATTTTTCAGCAGCACCTCCTATTTTAAAATAATTTTTGATCCACTTAGTGAGTTAAAATATCTTCTCATTGACACCCACTGTATGGCAACTAACTTGTTTCATCTAAATGGTAGAAACAGACTCCAATCTTAGACATCATTGAAGCATAGCTAAGAGGATGCCGTTGGGCAATTCCGGTTGACAGTTTGGAGTATTTTACTCTAACGAAAAAAAAAGAAAGTTAAGTACTCCTCCGGTCCTAATTATAAAACCCAATTGACTTATTTGAGGAGATTAAGGAAGTAAGTTAAGTTGGTTATTTATAATAAATAAGTGTTATTATTCCTAAAATATCCTTGCTAATTAAGTATATTGGCTAAAACTATCATTATTAGAAGGATTATCTTGGAAAAAATGCATAAATATAAGAGACAAAATGGATTTGGGTCTTATAATTAGGACCAAATAAAAAGTCAAATTGGGTCTTATAATAAGGACCGGAGGAGTAATTACTACTTCTGGTCTTATTTATAAGACCCTGTTTATAGACTACAAACAACATCTTATAATTAGAAATTGAGATAGTATAAAATTAGTTTTAAAATCTATAAATGATTCCTTATGAAACTTACTATGTCTCCACGTGGTTACAACTTACAACATCAGAGACAGGGAGAATAAAATAAATGACGGAGATGCAATCTAATATTTGGCTGAGAGCCAGAATGATCTTAAAAAAAAAAAACCAACAAACTGTGCATTAATTTATTTATCACTTATTTCTTATTCTCATATAAAATGTATATTTATTAACTAAATACAAAAGCCGCAGATGGATCCAAAATCCATCGAACAGTTTGGTTGGAAAAGTATTTGAGATTAATGGGTGTGGAGTGCACTCTATTTCTTAGTTAGGCACATAATTTTTTTTATTAGATACAATATTGTTCAAGACAATATCAGGTACTAAATCTGGATACTTTTTTTAGTAGGAATTCTAAATTTGCCATGTTGTAAGAAACTAATTCTTTTCACTAAACTTAATTCCCATTGGTTGGAGTGCTGTTTTTTTTTGTGAAGAATGAGTTGATTTTTGGGGGATATGTTTGAGAATATTTGGTCATATAGAGGAGGATTTGTGGTAAAGATTGAGTAGTGCGGCAGAAATTTAAAAAAAGTAGAAATGAAAAAAAAAAGCCTAATGATGGATGAAGAATAAGGTTCTCTGGGAGGTCTCTCAGTTCGGCCATCCCTTCCGCCTTTTCATCTCCAAACCAATTCCTTTTGTAACAATCACGCCAACACACACACACACACACACACACACAGAGCCGCGTCTAATTTGCCGTTTCTTTTAATGGATAAAAGTTACGGCAAAAGAAAAGTGCTCATTTCTCACATTCAATTAATGACGGACTACTAACGGAGTTGGGTCTAGTAGAAAGGCTAGTCTCTCACAATATGGCAAACCAAGATTCGAATCCTCGTTGGGAGAGGTGCTCATATTTAGTGCCTGACAATGTTTCGAATAGGATTACTTCCAATAGAAAGATAACTATGTTTTAACAAAAAAAAAAAATAGATGGACTAGACTGGATTTGCCAGTTCAACTGATTGAACCGAAACTGATTTTAGGCTTGGACTGATAAAACTTGGTTAGTTAGAGAACTAATCAACATCGATTGAACTATTGGAACCATTCATATTCTTTATTATTAATTTTTATTTTTTAATCTCAATCTATGTTTTCAAACTATAACTATCTATCCTTAATAAGCATTGAAAAATGAACATATAGGCGGGAAATATGCATGCATATGTATTCACATGTATGTATATATTTGTTTTATTATTTTTTTGGGATGAAAATAATTGAGTATTGATGGATATTACTTTATTATATATATATATTTTTTTGGGATTTAAATATTTATCTTTGTTATTTTTATTTCAAATATATATTATTTAAAATATATCAATTTCTTCTCCGGTTTCTCATTTGGAAGAAAGCCCTCCATAAGTAGAGTTTATTTGTCTAATATTGATCCATAGAATAACAGAGTTTATTAAGAAATGAAATTTATACACTATTTCTCTTAACTACTAATGACTAATACAACTCGTTAAAAAAATTTTATTTCATATAATTACATAAATTTAGAGGGTCATCAAATAAATAGTAAATGTAAACAAAGTTTTAAACAGGCATATATAAGGTGGATAAATATATGCATAATGTGTGAAATAATAATAAAAAATATATAATCTATAAAGATTGACCCAAGTAATTAAAAATACAACCCATACCGTACAAGAGTTTGACTTTATTAACAAAATATATCAAATTCGCTTACTAAAAACCAGAAATGTACGAAATTTATTCTTCCCTGCGTTCCTTATGCTTTGTGACTATTTCTCCTCAAAATTAAGTAAAATGGAAAGGAACAAAATATTGAATTAGATTATTATATCCTCCAAATTTTCATTCTCGCGGCGAATTTTCCACAACGCTGAAGAAAGGTTTGAACTCATCCAGTCACAACCACCCCACATGAGGAAGCTTTTACAATATTACAAGTCTGGTTGTTTATATCTTAGACCCTAAGGCCTAAACCCTAAATTCACGCGAAACGAAAGGAAAAAACCCATGGGCATGTGTAATTAGAGAATTTAACATAATGAATACAAAAAACATAACCTAAGATTTTTTTTCTTTACTTTTAAAATAATTAAACTGGAATTTATATAAAAACGAAATAATTAAACTGAAGGCTTAATTTATAAGTGAAATTAATTGAGGAAACTATTGACCGCCGTTAGGGTTGACATGGCTATCCGTTGACTTTTGTTATAAACAAAAGTCAAATACTGATAAGACGTACTCCTCCGGTCCTTATTATAAGACCCCATTTGACTTTTTATTTGGTCCTAATTATAAGACCCCAATCCATTTTGTCTCTTATATTTATGCATTTTTTTCCAAGATAATCCTTCTAATAATGATAGTTTTAGCCAATATACTTAATTAGCAAGGATATTTTAGGAATGACAACACTTATTTATTATAAATAACCAACTTAACTTACTTCCTTAATCTCCTCAAATAAGTCAATTGGGTCTTATAATTAGGACTGGAGGAGTAGTTTCGAGCGCAGCCATACGATCAAGCTCATAAAGCGATTGTCTGTGAAAGCATAATTTAATTTTAAGACTTGTAAAGCTCTCTCCAAGAAAATTTATTATAAATTAATCGATATGATAATCCAACTTGATACTTATTATATATATTTATCATTTCATATTATATATGCACATATTTACTTTATTATTTATTTTGAATGAAAATAATTGAGTATTGATGGATATTACTTTGTTATTATATATTATTAGTTTGGGATTTAAATATTCATCTTTGTTATTTTTATTTCAGATATATATTATTTAACTTATATCAATTTCTTAACGATATTGGACCACACGGTTCAAACCACAGTCCGACCCATCGTTTGACAAAACTCCTAATCCAGCTATGGTTTCTCATTTGCAAGCAAGCCCTCTATAAGTGGAATTTATTTGCCTAATATTGATCCATAGAATGAAAGAGTTTATTAAGAAATGAGATTTATACATTATTTCTCTTAACTACAAATGAATAATACAACTCGTTAAACCTTTTATATTTCATATAATTATATAAATTTAGATGGTCATCAAATTAATAATAACTGTGAGCAAAGTTCTAAACAGGCATATTTAAGGTGGATAAACATATGCATAATATGTGAAATAATAATAAAAATATACTCCTCCAGTCCTTAATATATACTACCTCTGGTCCTAATTATAAGAGCCAGTTGACTAATTTGAGGAGATTAGGGAAGTAAGTTGAATTAGTTATTTGTCCTAAATAGGTGTTGTCTCTCCTAAAATATCTTTACTAATCAAATGTATTGACTAGAACTATTATTGTTAGAAGGGGTACTTTGAAAAAAATTTATAAATATGAGAGACAAAGTGGATTGGGATCTTATATTTAGGACCAAAATAAAAGTCAAACAGTGTCTTATACTACCTCCGGTCCTAATTATAAGACCCAGTTGACTTATTTGATGAGATTAAGGAAGTAAGTTAAGTTAGTTATTTGTAATAAATAAGTGTTGTCATTCCTAAAATATCCTTACTAATTAAGTGTATTGGCTAGAATTATCATTATTAAAGGACTATCTTGGAAAAAATATATATAAATATGAGAGAAAAAATGGATTGGGGTCTTATAATTAGGACCAAACAAAAAGTCAAACCAGGTCTTATATTAAGGACCGGAGGTAGTATTAAGGATCAGAGGTAGTATAAGATATATTTAACTAATTTGATTAGATTAAAAAAATTAGGTAAGTTAGTTAATTATAAGAAATATGACATGTTTTTCCT